>NW_027522007.1:0-38413 GCF_052094955.1 Ictidomys tridecemlineatus
GGTGCAGAAGGATCTTACAGAGAGCAGATTTGGGAGACTGAGGTGCAGAAGGACTGTTACAGAGAGCCGAGGTAGGAGACTGGGGTGCAGAAGGACCATGCAGAGAGGAGAGGTGTCAGACTGAGGTGCAGAAGGACTGTTACAGAAAGCAGAGGTTGGAGACTGAGGTGTAAAAGTACTGTTAGATAGAGCAGAGTTTGGATACTGATGTGCAGAAGGACTGTTACAAAAAGCAGAGTTTGGAAATTGGGGTGCAGAATGACCGTTACAAAGACTAGAGTTTGGAGACTGCGGTATAGAAAAACTGTTACAGAGCGCAGAGTTTGGAGACTGGGGTGCAGAAGGAATGTTACAGAAGAACAGGTTGGAGACTGAGGTGCAGAAGGATAGATACAGAGAGCAGAGGTTTGAGACTGGGGTTAAGAAGAACCTTTACAGAGAGCAGTTGTTGGAGACTGGGGAGCAGAAGGACTGTTGTAGAGGACAGAGTTTGGAGACTGGGATGCAAAATTTTGTTACATAGAGCAGAGGTTGGACACTGGGGTGCAGAAGGATCGTTGCAATAAGCAGATCTTGGAGTCAAGAGTGCAGAAGGATCTTACAGAGAGCAGAAGTTGTAGACAGAGTTGCAAAAGGAGTATTGCAAAGATCAGAGGTTGGAGACTGGGGTGCAGTAGGATCATTGCAGAGAGCAGAGGTTGGAGACTGGGGTGCAGAAGGATCGTTGCAGAGAGCAGAGGTTGAAGACTGGGGTGCAGAAGGCCTGCTACAGAGAGGAGAGTTTGGAGACTGGCGTGCAGAAGGCCTGTTACAAAGAGGAGAGGTTGGAGACTGGGGTGCAGTAGGATCATTGCAGAGAGCATAAGTTGGGGACTGGGCTGCAGAAGGATCGTCGCAGAGAGCAGAGGTTGGAGACTGGGGTGCAGAAGGCCTACTACAGAGTGCAGACTTTTGAGACTCTCTTGCAGAAGGCCTGTTACAGAGAGGAGAGGTTAGATACTGTGGTGCAGAAGGACTGCTATAGAGAGCAGAATTTGGAGACTGAGTTCCTGAAGTATCTTACAGAGAGCAGAAGTTGGAGACTGAGGTGCAGGTGGACTGTTACAGAGAGCAGTGGTTAGAGACTGGGGTGCAGAATGATCATTCAGAGAGCAGTGGTGTCAGACTGAGGTGCAGATGGACTGTTACAGAGAGCAGAGGTTGGAGACTGTGGTGTAGAAGGACTGTTACAGAGAGCAGAGTTTTGAGACTGAGGTGCAGAAGAACTCTTAAAGAAAGAAGTGGTTGGAAATTGGGGTGCAAAAGGACCGTAAGAAAGACCAGAGTTTGGAGACTGCGGTATAGAAAAACTGTAACAGATAGCAGAGGTTGGAGACTAAGGTGCAGAAGGATAGATACAGAGAGCAGGGGTTTGAGACTGGGGTTCAGAAGGACAGATACATAAAGCAGAGCTTGGAGAGTGAAGTGCAGAAGGACTGTTACAGAGAGTGGAGGTTAGAGACTGAGGTGCAAAAGGACAGTTGCAGAGAACAGAGTTTGGAGACTGAGGTGCAGAAGGATTTTTATAGAGAGCAGAGTTTGGAGACTGGGTGCAGAAGGACTGTTGCAGAGAGCAGAGGTTGGATACTGGGGAGCTGAAGGACTGTTGCAGAGGACAGAGGTTTGAGACTGGGGTGTTGCAGGACATTTGCAGAAAGCAGAGGTAAAAGAATGGGGTGGAGAAGGAATGTTACAGAGAGCAGAGTTTGGATACTGGAGTGCAGAAGGATATTACAGAGAGCAGAGGTTGGATACTTTCGTGCAAAAGGACTGTTGAACAGAGCAGAGTTTGGAGACTGGGGTCAGAAGGACTTTTGCAGAGAGCATAGGTTGGAGACTGGGGTGCAGAAGGACTGTTGCAGAGAGCAGAGTTTGGAGACTGGAGTGCAGAAGGACTGTTGCAGAGAGCAGAGGTTGGAGACTGTCATGCAAAATTCTTGTTACATAGAGCAGAGGTTGGAGACTGAGGGGCAGAAGGATTGTTACAGAGAGCAGAGTTTGCAGACTGGGGTGCAGAAGGACTGTTGCAGATATAAGACGTTGGAGACTGGGGTGCAGAAGGACTGTTGCAGAGAGCAGAGTTTGGAGACTGGGAGGCAGTAGGACTGTTACAGAGAGCAGAGGTTGGATACTGAGGTGCATAAAGACTCTTAGAGAGAGCAGAATTCTGAGACTAGGGTGCAGAAAGATTGATACAGAAAGCAGAGTTTGGAGTATGTGCTGCAGAAAGACCTTTACAGAGAGCAGAATTTGAAGACTGCAGTATACAAGGACTGTTGCATAGAGAAGAGGTTGGAGACTGAGGTGCAGAAGGATAGATACAGAAAACAGACGTTGGAGACTTGGGTTCAGACAGACGGAATCAGAAAGTAGAGGTTGGAGACTGGGGTTCATAAAGACTGATACAGAAAGCAGAGTTTGGAGACTGGGATGTAGAAGGACTGTTACAGAGAGCAGAGTTTGGAGACTCAGGTGCAGAAGGACTGTTACAGGAAGCAGAGTTTTGAAATTGGGGTGCAGAAGGACTTTTACAGAGAGCAGATGTTGGAGACTGTGGTATAGGACTGTTATTCAGAACAGATGTTGGAGACTGGGTTGCAGAAGGACTCTTATTTAGAGCACAGGTTGGAGACTGAGGTGCAGAAGGATAGATAGAGAAAACATACTTTGGAGACTGGGGTTCAGACAGACTGATACAGATAGCAGAGGTTGGAGACTGGGTTGTAGAAGGACCGTTACGAAGAGCAGAGGTTGGAGACTTTGGTTCAGAAGGACTGTTACAGAGAGCAGATATTCAAGACTGGGGAGCAGAAGGACTGTTGCAGAGGACAGAGGTTTGAGACTGGGGTGGAGAAGGAATGTTACAGAGAGCAGAGTTTGGAAACTGGAGTGCAGATAGATCTTACATAGAGCAGAGGTTGGAGACTGTGGTGCAGAAGAACTGTTGCAGAGAGCAGACATTGGCGACTGGGGTCTAGAAGGATCGTTGCAGAAAGCAGAGTTTGGATACTGGGGTGAAGAAGTACTGTTACAGAGAGAAGAGTTTGGAGACTGTTGTGCGGCAGGACTGTTGCAGAGAGCAGATGTTGGAGACTGGGGTGGAGAAGAATCGTTGCAGAGAGCAGATGTTTGAGACTGGGGTGGAGAAGAATCGTTGCAGAGAGAAAAGTTTGGAGACTGTTGTGCAGAAGTACTCTTACAGAGTGCAGAGTTTAAAGACTTGGTTGCAAAAGGATCTTACAGAGAGCAGAGTTGGGAGACTGAGGTGCAGAAGGACTGTTAGAGAGAGCAGAGGTAAGAGACTGAGGTGCAGAAGGACTGTTACAGAGAGCAGAGGTTGGATACAGGGGTGCAGAAGCATCTTACTGAGAGCATAATTTGGAGACTGAGGTGCAGAAGGACTGTTGCAGAGATAAGAAGTTGGAGAGTGGGGTGCAGTTTGATCATTGCAGAGAGCAGATTTTGTGGACTGGGGTGCAGAAGGCCTGCTACAGAGAGAAGAGTTTAGAGACTGGCTTGCAGAAGGCCTGTTACAGAGAGGAGAGGCTGGAGACTGAGGTGCAGGTGGACTGTTAAAGAGAGCAGTGTTTGGAGACTGGGTGCAGAAGGATCGTGCAGAGAGCAGAGGTTGGAGACTGGTACAGAAGGACTGTTATAGAGAGCAGATCTCGGATTCTGGGGAGCAGAAAAACTGTTGCAGAGGACAGAGGTTGAAGACTGTGGTGGAGAAGGAATGTTACAGAGAGCAGAGTTTGGAAACTGGAGTGCAGAAAGATCTTACAGAGAGCAGAGGTTGGAGACTGTGGTGCAGAAGGACTGTTGCAAAGAGCAGAGATTAGAGACTGGGTTTCAGAAGGATCGTTCAAGAGAGCAGATTTTAGAACCTGGGGTGAAGAAGGACTGTTACACAGAGCAGAGGTTGGAGACTGAGGTGCAGAAGGACTGTTAGAGAGAGCAGAGTTTGGAGACTGGGGTGCAGAAGGACTGTTCCAGAGAGTAGAGTTTGGAGACTGGGTTTCAGATGGATATTACAGAGAGCAGAGTTTGGAGACTGGGGTTCAAAAGGAGTGTTGCAGAGATCAGATGTTGGAGTCTGGGGTGGAGAAGAATCGTTGCAGAGAAAAGAGTTTAAAGACTGGGGTACAGAATGTCTGTTACAGAGAGCAGAGTTTGGAGACTGTTTTGCAGAAGGACTGTTACAGAGTGAAGAGTTTAAAGACTGTGTTGCAGAAGAATCTTCAAGAGAGCAGAGTTGGGAGACTGAGATGCAGAAGGGTCGTTGCAGAGAGCAAGGTTTTGAGACTGAGATGCAGAAGAACTGTTTTAGAAAGAAGATGTTGGAGACTGGGACACAGAAGGACTGTTGCAGAGAGCAGATTTTGGTAACTCGGGTGCAGAAGGACTGTTGTAGAAAGCAAAGGTTAGAGACTGGGTTTCAGAAGGACTGTTACAGAGAGCAGAGGTTGGAGACTCGGATTCAGAAGTTCTGTTACAGAGAGCAGAGGTTGCATACAGGGGTGCAGAAGGATCTTACAGAGAGCAGAATTTGGAGACTGAGGTGCAGGAGGACAGTTTAAGAGATTGGAGGTTTGAGACTGAGGTGCAGTAGGATCATTGCAGAGAGCAGATTTTGGAGACTGTGGTGCAGAAGGATCGTTTTAGAGAGCAGATATTGGAGACTAGGGTGCAGGAGGCCTGCTACAGAGAGAAGAGTTTGGAGACTGGCGTGCAAAAGGCCTGTTACAGAGAGGAAAGTTTGGTAACTAATGTGCACAAGGACAGTTATAGAGAGCAGAGTTTGGAGACTGGGTTGCTTAACGATCTTACAGAGAGCAGAGGTTGGAGACTGAGGTGCAGGTGGACTGTTACAGAGAGCAGTGTTTGGAGACTGGGGTGCAGAAAGATCGTGAAGAGAGCAGAGGTGTCAGACTGAGGTTCAGTAGGACTGTTACAGAGAGCAGAGTTTGGAGACTGAGGTGTAGAAGCACTGTTACAGAGAGCAGAATTTGGAGACTTAGATGCAGAAGGACTGTTACAGAAAGCAGAGTTTTGAAATTGGGGTGCAGAAGGACCTTTACAGAGACCAGACTTTGGAGACTTCGGTATAGAAAGACTGTTACAGAGAGCAGAGGTTGGAGACTGGGGTGCAGAAGGAATATTACAGAAAGCACAGGTTGGAGAGTGAAGTGCAGAAAGATAGATAAAGAGAGCAGAGTTTTGAGACTGAGGTTCAAAAGGACTGTAACAGAAAGAAGAGTTTGGAAACTGGGGTGCTGAAAGACCGTTACGGAGAGCAGAGTTTGGAAACTGGGGACCACAAGGACTGTTGCAGAGGACAGAGGTTGGAGACTGGGGTGCCGCAGGACACTTACAGAAGGCAGAGGTTAAAGACTGGGTGGAGAAGGATTGTTAAAAGGAGCAGAGTTTGGAAACTGTAGTGCAGAAGGATCTTACAGAGAGCAGAATTTGGAGACTGTGGTGCAGATGGAGTGATACAGTAAGCAGAGTTTGGAGACTGGGGTGCAGACGGACTGTTGCAGAGAGCAGAGTTTGTAGAATGAGGTGAAGAAGCACTATGACAGAGAGCAGAGGCTGGAGAATGGGGTGTAAAAGGCCTGTTACAGAGAGCAGAGGTTGGAGACTGGGGCGCAGAAGGACTGTTACAGAAAGCAGAGTTTTGAGACTGAAGTGCAGAAGGATACTTGCAGAGAACAAAGTTTTCAGACTGAGGTGCGGAAGGACTGTTGCAGAGAGCAGTGTTTGTAGACTGAGATGCAGAAGGAGTGTTACAGAGAGCAGAGATTGGAGACTTGGGTGCAGAAGGACCGTTACATAGAGCAGATTTTTGAGAGTGCACTACAGGAGGACTGTTACAGAGAGCAGAGGTTGGAGACTGGGGTAAAGAAGGACTCTTGCAGAGAGCAGAGGAAGGAGACTGGGGTTCAGAAGAATTTTTGTGTAAAGCAGAGTATTGATACTGGTGTTCAGAAGGACTGTTACAAGAACAGAGTTTTGAGAAAGGGGTTTAGAAGTATTGTTACAGAGGGCAGAGTTTGGATACTGGGTTGCAGAAGAATCTTACAAAGAGCAAATGTTGGAGACTGAGGTGCAGAAGGACTGCTACAGAGAGTAGAGGTTAGAGACTGAAGTGCGGAAGGACTGTTGCAGAGAGCAGATGTTAGAGACTGGGGTGCAGAAGGACTTTTTCAGAGAGCAGATGTTGGTGACTGAGGTGCAGAAGAATTGTTACAGAGAGCAGAGGTTTAATACTGGGGTTCAGGAGGACCATTGCAGAGATCAGAGTTTTGGAAGTGAGGTGAAGAAGGATCGTTCCAGAGAGCAGAGTTTTCAGACTGAGGTGCAGAAGGACTGTTGCAGAGAGCAGATGTTGGAGACTGGGGTGCAGAAGGTTCGTTTTAGAGAGCAGAGGTTTGAGACTAAGGTGCAGAATGACTGTTTCAGATAGCAGAGGTTTGAGACTGGGGTGTAGAACGACTGTTGCAGGGAGCAGAATTTGAGACAGTGGTGCTTAAGGACTATTGCAGAGAGCAAAGATTGGAGACTGAGATGCAGAAGGACTGTTACACAGAGTAGAGGTTGGAGACTGAGGTAAAGAAAGATTGTTAAAGAGAGCAGAGGTTGGAGACTGGGGTGCAGAAGGACTGTTGCAGATAGCAGAATTTGATTACTGGTGTGTAGAAGGACTTTTGCAGGCAGCAGAGGTTGGAGATTGCGGTGCAGAAAAACTCTTGCAGAGAGCAGAGGTTGGAGACTGGGGTGCAGAAGGACCTTCACAGAGAGCAGAGTTTTGAGACTGTGGTACAGACGAACTGTTACAGAGAGCAGAGGTTGGATACTGGGGTGCAGAAGGACTGATGCAGAAATAAGAGTTTGGAGACTGGGGTGCAGACGGACCGTTTCAGAGAGCAGAGGTTGGAGACTCAGGTGCAAAAGAATTGTTACAGGGAGCAGAGGTAGGATACTGGTTTGCAAAAGGACTGATCCAGAAAGCATAGGTTGGAGAATGGGGTTCAGAAGGCCTGTTACAGAGAGCAGCGGTTGGAGACTGAGGTGTTGAAGGTTCATTACAGAGAGCAGAGTTTGGAGACTGAGGTGCAGTAGGACTGTTACAGAGAGGAGCGGTTGGAGACTGGGGTGCAGAAAGATTATTACAGAGAGCAGAGGATAGAGACTGTGGTGCAGAAGGAGTGTTACACAGAGCAGAGGATGGAGACTGGGGTGCAGAAGGAGCTTTACAGAGAGCAGAGTTTGTAGATTGGTGACCAGAAGAACTGTTACAGAGAGCAGATGTTGGAGAATGGGATGCAGAAAGTCTGTTACAGAGAGCAGAGTTTGGAGACTGAGGTTCAGAAAGATCATTACGGAGAGCAGAGGTTGAAGACTGGGGTGCAGAAGGCCTGTTACAGAGAACAGAGTTTGGAGACTGAGGTGAAGAAGAATTTACACAGAGAGCAGAGTTTGGACACTGATGTGCAGAAGGACTGTTACAGAGAGCAGAGCTTGGAGACTGGGGTGCAGAAGGACTGTTGCAGAGAGCAGAGGTTGGAGACTTAGATGCATAAGGATCGCTACAGAGAGCAGAGGTTGGAGACTGGGTTGCAGCAGGACAGTTGCAGAGAGCACTGGCTTGAGACTGGGGTGCAGAAGAATGTTGCAGAGAGCAGAGGTTTGAGACTGGGGTGAAGAAGTACTGTAGCGGAGAGCAGAGGTTGGAGACTGGGGTGCAGTAGGATCGTTGCAGAGAGGAGAGTTTAGAGACTATGGTACAGAAGGACTTTTGCAGAGAGAAGAGCTTGGAGACTGGGGTGCAGAAGGACTTTTCTAGAGAGAAGAGGTTGGAGACTGAGGTGCAAAAGGACTTTTATGGAGAGCAGAGGTTGGAGAGTGGGGTGCAGAATAAGTGATATGGAAAGTAGAGTTTGGAGTCTCGGGTGCAGAAGGACCGTGACAGACAGCAGAGGTTAGAGACTGCGGTACAGAAGGACTGTTACAGAGACAAGAGTTTGGAGAAAGACTTTTGCTGAGAATAGAGGTTGGAGACTGAGGTGCCTAAGGACTGTTATAAAGAGCAAAGTTTGGAGACCGGGGTGAAGAAGGATCTTACAGAGAGCAGAGGTTGGAGACTGGGGTGCAGAAGAACTGTTGAAAAGAGCAGAGGTTGGAGAGTTAGGTGCAGAAGGACTGTTACAGAGAGAAGAGTTTGGAGACTGGGGTGCAGAATAACTGATATAGAAAGTAGAGTTTGAATACAGGGGTGCAAAAGGAACATTACAGACAGCAGAGGTTGGAGACTGCGGTACAGAAGAACTGTTACAGAGAGCAGAGTTTGGAGCCTGGGGTGTAGAAGGACTGTTGTAGAGAACAGAGTTTGGATACTGGGGTGCAGAAGAACCATAGCAGAGAGTAGAGTTTGGAGTCTGAGGTGCAGAAGGACTGTTATAGAGAACAAGGTTAGGAGACTGGTGTGAAGAAGTATCTTAGAGCAGAGGTTGGAGACTGAGGTGGAGAAGGATCATTGCAGAGAGAAGAGGTTGGAGACTGGGGTGCATTAGGCCTGTTACAGAGAGCAGAGTTTGGAGACTGTGGTGCAGGAGACCTGTTACAGAGAACAGAGGTTGGAAACTGGTGTGCTGATGAATTTTTACATATAGCAGAGAATGGAGACTGAGGTGCAGAAGGATTGTTACAGAGAGCAGAGATTTGAGACTGAAGTTCAGAAGGACTCTTACAGAGAGCAGAGGTTGGAGACTGGGGTTCAGAAGGATGATTGCGGAGAGCAGAGGTTGGATTCTGTGGGTCAGAAGGATCGTTTCAGAGAGCAGAGGTTTTAGACTGTGGTACAGAAAGATCTTTACAGAGAGGAGAGATTGGAGACTGGGGTGCAGAAGGACAGTTACAGAGAGCACCGATTGAGACTGGGGTGCAGAAGAAATGTTGCAGAGAGCAGAAGTTGGAGACTGGATTGCAGAAGAACTCTTACTGGGAGCAGAGGTTGGAGACTGGGGTGCAGAAGAACTGATACAGAAAGCTGACATTGGAGACTGGGGTGCAGAAGGACCATTACAGAGAGCAGAGTTTTGAGACTGCAGTACAGAAGGACTCTTACAGAGAGCAGAGTTAGGATACTGGTGTGCAAAAGGACTGATCCAGAAAGCATAGGTTGGAGATTGGGGTTCAGAAGGCCTGTTACAGAGAGCAGCGGTTGGAGACTGAGCTGCTGAAGGTTCATTACAGAGAGCAGAGGATGGACACTGAAGTGCAGAAGGACTCTTACAGAGAGGAGCTGTTGGAGACTGGGGTGCAGAAGGATTCTTACAGAGAGCAGAGGAAGGAGACTGGGGTGCAGAAGGACAGTTGCAGAGAGCAGAGGATGGAGACTGAGGTGAAGAAGGATCGTTGCAGAGAGAAGAGGTTTGAAACTGGGTTTCAGAATGCCTGTTACAGAGTGCAGAGTTTGGAGAGTGGGGTGCAGGAAGTTTGTTACAGAGAGCAGAGTTTGGAGACTGAGGTTCAGAAGGAACGTTACAGATTGCAAAACTTGGAGATTGAGGTGGAGAAGGATCTTGAAGAGAGCAGAGGTTGAAGACTGAGGTGCAGAAGGATAGCTACAGAGAGCAGAGTTTAGAGACTGGGGTGCAGCAGGACAGTTACAGAGAGCACAGGTTGGAGACTGGGGTGCAGAAGAAATGTTGCAGAGACCAGAGTTTTGAGACTGGGGTGAAGAAGGATTGTATCGGAGAGCAGAGGTTACAGACTGGAGTGCAGAAGGACTGTTGCAGAGAGCAGAAGTTGGAGACTGGGATGCAAAAATATCTTTGCAGAGAGCAGTGGTTGAAGACTGGAGTGTAGAAGGACTGTTGCAGAGAGAAGAGCTTGGAGACTGGGGTTCAGAAAGACTGTTGCAGAGAGCAGAGTTTGGAGACTGAGGTGCAGAAGGACTGTTACAGAGAGCAGAGGTTGAAGACTGGGGTGAAGTAGGATCATTGTAAATATTAGAGGTTTCAGACTGAGGCTTAGAAGGACTGTTACAAAGATCAGAGGTTGGAGTCTGAGGTGCAGAAGGACTGTTACAGAGAGCCGAGTTTGGAGACTGGTGTGCAGAAGGACCATTGCACAGAGCAGATATTGGAGACTGGGGTGCAGAAGAACTGTTACAGAGAGCAGACGTTGAAGACTGAGGTGCAGAAGGATTGTTACAGAGAGCAGAGTTTGAATACTGGGGTGCAGCAGGACCATTACAAAGAGCAAAGTTTGGAGACTGATGTGCAGAAGGACTTTTCCAGAGAGCTGAGGTTGGATACTGTGGTGCAGAAGGATCGTTGAAGAGAGAAGAGGTTGGAGTCTGGGGTGCAGAAGGCCTGTTACAGAGAGCAGAGTTTGAGACTGGTGTGCAGAAGACCTTATATAGAGAACAGAGGTTGGAGACAGGGGTGCAGAAGGATTTTTACAGATAGCACAGTTTGGAGACTGGGGTGGAGAAGGATCGTTGAAGAGAGCAGAGATTTCAGACTGAGGCTTAGAAGGACTGTTACAGAGAGCAGGGTTTGGAATCTGAGGCTCAGAAGGAATGTTCCAGAAAGCAGATGTTGACAATTCGCGTGTAGAGGAACCATTATAGAAAAAAGATGTTGGAGACTGCGGTACAGAAGGACTGTTACAGAGAGCAGAGTTTGGAGACTGGGGTGCAGAAGGAGCCGTTGCAGAGAGCAGATGTTGGAGACTGGGGTAGAGAAGTACTGTTACAGAGAGCAGACGTTGGAGACTGAGGTGCAGAAGGATTGTTACAGAGAGCAGAGATTGGAGACTGGGGTGCAGAAGGACCATTACAGAGAGCAAATTTTGGAGACTGAGGTGCAGAATGACTTTTAAAGAGAGCAGAGTTTGTATACTGGGGTGTAGAAGAACTGCTACAAAGAGCAGAGTTTGGAGACTGGGATGAAAAATGATCTTCTACAGAGCAGAGTCTTGAGACTGGGGTGCAGAAAGACTGTTACAGAAAGCAGAGGCTGGCAATGGGGAGCAGACGGACAATTACAAAGAGAAGAGTTTGGAGACTGTGATACAAAAAACTGTTACAGAAAGCAGAGGTTGGAGACTGGGTAGAAGAAGGATCCTTTCAGAAAGCAGATGTGGGAGACTAGAGTGCAGAAGTACTGTTACACAGAGCAAAGGTTGGAGACTGAGTTGAAGATGGATCATTACAGAGATCAGAGGATAGAGACTGGGGTGCAGAAAAACCGTTAGTGAGAGCAGAGGTTGGAGACTGACGTGCAGAAGAACTTTTAAAGAGAGTAGAGGTTGGAGACTGGAATGCAGAAAAATTCTTACAGAGAGCGGAGGATGGAGACTATGATGCAGAAGGAGTGATACAGACAGTAGAGTTTGGAGATTGGGGTGCCGAAAAACTGTATAGAGAGCAGAGGTTGGAGACTGAGGTACAGAAGGATTGTTACAGAGAGTAGAGTTTGGAGACTCGGGTGCAGAAGGACTGTTACAGAGAGCAGAGGTTAGAGACTGTGGTGCAGAAAAAATGTTACAGAGAGCAGAGGTTGGAAACTGGGATGTAGAAGGTCTGTTACAGAGAGCAGAGGTTGGAGACTGAGGTGCAGAAAGATTGGTACAGAGAGGAGAGGTTGGAGACTGAGGTGCAGAAGAACTTTTAAAGAGAGCAGAGGTTGGAGACTGTGGTGCAGAAGGACTGTTACAGAGAGCAGAGCTTGGAGTATGGGGTACAGAAGGACTGTTGCAGAGAGCAGAGTTTGAAGACTGGGGTGCAGAAAGATCGTTAGAGAGAACAGAAGTTGGAGACTGAGGTGCAGAAGGATCGCTACAGAGAGCAGAGTTTGGAGCCCAGGGTGCATAGGATAGTTACAGAATGCACAGGTTGGAGACTTGGGTGCAGAAGAAATGTTGCAGAGTGCAGAGGTTGGAGACTGGGATGCAGAAGGACTGTAGCAGAGAGCAGAGGTTGGAGACTGGGATGCAGAATGATCCTTGCAGAGAGCAGTAGTTGGAGACGGGAGAGCAGAAGGTCCGTTGCAAAGTGATGAGGTTGGAGACTGAGGTGCAGAAGGACTGTTACAGAGAGCAGAGTTTGGAGACTGGGTAGCAGAAGACCTGTTACAGAGAGCAGATGCTGGAGATTTGGGTGCAGAAGGATTGTTAGAGATAGCACAGTTCGGAGACTGGGGTGTAGAAGAATCGATGTAGAGAGCAGAGGTTTCAGATTGAGGCTTAGAAGGACTGTTACAGAGAGGAGAGGTTGGAGTATGAGGTGCAAAAGGATTATTACAGAGAGCAGAGAATGGAAACTGGGGTGCAGAAGGATTGTTGAAAAGAACAGAGGTTGGAGAATGAGGTGCAGAAGGATAGCTACAGAGGACAGAGGTTGGAGACTGGGTTGCAGCAGGACAGTTACAGAGAGCACAGGTTGGATACTTGGGTGCAAAAGAAATGTTGCAGAGAGCAGAGGTTGAAGACTGGGGTGCAGAAGTACTGTAGCAGAGAGCAGAGGTTGTAGACTGGGGTGCAGAAGGACTGTTGCAGAGAGCAGTTGTTGGAGACTGGGATGCAGAAGGATCATTGCAGAGAGCAGAGGTTGGAGACTGGGGTGCAGTATGATAGTTACAGAGAGCACACATTAAAGACTGGGTGCAGAAGAGATGTTGCAGAGAGCAGAAATTTGAGACAGGGGTTCAGATGGACTGTAGTAGAGAGCAGAGGTTTGAGACTGGGGTGCAGAATGACTGCTGCAGAGAACAGAGGTTGGATACTGGGGTGCAGAAGGGCCGTTGCAGAGGGATGAGGTTGGAGACTGAGGTGCAGAATGACTGTTACAGAGAGCAAAGTTTGGAAAACGGGGTGCAGAAGGATCTTACAGAGAGCAGAGTTTGGAGACTGGGGTGCAGAAGGACTGTTGCAGAGAGTAGACTTTGGTGACTGAGTTTCAGAAGAACTGTTACAGAGAGCAGATGTTGGAGACAGGGGTGCGAAAGTATTGTTACAGATAGCACAGTTTGGAGACTGGGGTTTAGAAGAATTGTTGCATACAGCAGAGGTTTCAGACTGAGGCTTAGAAGGTCTGTTACAGAGAGCAGAGTTTGGAGTCTGATGTTCAGAAGAACTGTTTCAGAAAGCAGAGATTGGCAATTGGGGAGCAGATGGACCGTTACAAAGAGAAGAGGTTGGAGACTGCAATACAAAAGTACTTTTACAGACAGCAGAGTTTGGAGACTGGGTAGAAGAAGGATCAGTGCAGAGAGCAGATGTTGGAATCTGGGGTGCAGAAGGACTGTTACAGAGAGCAAAGTTTTGAGACTCGGGTGCAGAAGAAATATTGCAGAGAGCAGAGTTTGGAGACCTGGGTGCAGAAGGACTGATACAGAGAGAAGAGGTTAAAGACTGTGGTGCAGAAGGATCTTACAGAGAGTAGAGGTTGAAGACTGGGGTGCAGAAAGACTGTTGCAGAGAGCAGAGGTTGGAGACTCAGGTGCAGAAGGAATGTTACAGATAGCACAGTTTCGAGACTGGGTTGCAGAAGGATCTTACAGAGATCATTTTGGAGACAGAGGTGCAGAAGAAGTGTTACAAGAGCAGAGGTTTAAGACTGGGGTGCAGAATGATTGTTGCAGAGAGCAGCGTTTTCAGACTGAGGTGCAGAAGTACTGTTGCAGAGAGTAGATTTTGGATCCTGGGGTGCAGAAGGATCGCTGCAGTGAGCAGAGGTTGGAGACTTGGGTGCAGAAGGCCTATTAAGAGAGCAGAGTTATAAGACTGGGATGCAGAAGGCCTGATACATGGAGCAGACTTTGGAGATTTGGATGCAGAAGGACTGTTACAGAGAGCAGAGTTTGGAGAATTGGTTGCAGAAGAATCTTACAGAGAGAAGAGTTTGAAGACTGAGGTGCAGAAGGACTTTTTCAGAGAGTAGTGTTTGGAGACTGAGGAGCAGAAGGAACATTGTATAGAGCAGAGGTTGGAGACTGATGTCCAGACGAATTGTTACAGAGATCACAGTGTGGAGACTGGAGTGCAGAAGGAGTGTTACAGAGAGCAGAGTTTGGAGATTGGGGTGCAGAAGAACTGTTACCGAGAGCAGAGGGTGGAGACTGGGGTGCAGAAGACTGTTGCAGAGTGTAGAGTTTGGAGACTGAGGTGCAGAAAAACTGTTACAGGGAGCAGAGTTTTAAGACTGGGGTGCAGAAAGACTAATACAGAAAGTAAAGGTTGGAGACTGGGGTGTAGTAGGTCCGTTACAGAGAGCAAAGTTTTGAAACTGCTGTACAGAAGGACTGTTACAGGGAGCAGACGTTGGATACTGGGGTTCTAAAGGATCATTGCAGAGAGCAGATGTTGTAGACTTGTGTGCAGAAGTATCTTACAGAGAGCATAGGTTGGAGACTGAGCTGCATAAGGACTGTAAAGAGACCAGTTGTTGAAGACTGGGGTGCAGAAGGATCGTTGCAGACAGCAGAGGTTGGAGACTGAGGTGCGGAATGATCGTTGAGGAGAGCAGAGTTTGGAGCATATGGTGGAGAACGATATTTACAGAGATCAGATGTTGGAGACTGGGGTGCAGAAGGACAGTTACAGAGAGCAGAGGTTGTAGACTGAGTTGCAGGAGAACTGTTACAGAGAGCAGAGGTTGGAGACTGGGGTGCAGAAGAACTAATACAGAAAGCAGACTTTGGAGACTTTGGTGCAGAAAGATCGTTGCAGAGAGAAGAGGTTGGAGACTGGAGTGCAGAAGGCCTGTTACAGAGAGCAGAGTTTGGAAACTGGAGTGCAGAAGGCGTTTTACAGAGAGAAGAGTTTTGAGACTGGGTTGCAAAAGGACTGTTACAAATAGCACAGTTCGTAGACTGGGGTACAGAAGTATCTTTGCAGAGAGTAGAGGTTTCAGACTGAGGTGCAGATGGACTGTTACAGAGAGCATAAGTTGGAGTCTGACGTGCAGAAGCACTATTATAGAAAGAAGAGTTTCGCAACTGGGGTGCAGTAGGACCGTTACAGAGATAAGAGGTTGGAGACTGCGGTACAGAAGGACTGTTACACAGAGCAGAGTTTAGAGACTGGGGTGCAGAAGGACCATTGCAGAGAGCAGAAGGTGGAGCCTGGGAAGAAGAAGGATCATTGCAGAGAGCAGATGTTGGAGACTGGAATGCAGAAGTACTATTACAGAGAGCAGAGGTTGGAGACTGAGGTACAGAAGAATCATTACAGAGAGCAGAGCTTGGAGACTGAGGTGCAGAAGAACTTTTACAGAGAGCAGAGGTTGGAGACTGGAGTGCACAAGGATTCTTAAAGAGAGCAGAGGATGGAGACTGGTAGCATAAGGAGTGTTACAGAGAGCAGAGTTTGGAGATTGTGGTTCAGAAAAACTGTTAAAGAGAGCAGAGTTTTGAGACTGGGGTACACAAGGATTGTTACAGAGTGCAGAGGTTTGATTCGGGTGCAGCAGGACTGTAACGGAGAGTAGAGCTTGAAGACTGGGTTGCAGAAGAACTGTTAGAGAGAGCAGAGGTTGGAGACTGCAGTGCAGAAGGCCTGTTACACAGAGCATTGTTTGGAGACTGAGGTGCAGAAGGATCATTACAGAGAGCAGAGGTTGGATACTGAGTTGCAGAAGGACTGTTACAGAGAGAAGAGGTTTGAGATTGAGTTGCAGAAAGATTTTAACAGAGAGCAGAGGTTAGAGACTGAGGTGCAGAAGGACTGTTACAGAAAGCAGAGTTTGAAGACTGGGGTGCAGAAGTATCGTTTCAGAGAGCAGAGGTTGGAGACTGAGGTGTAGAAAGATCTTAAAGAGAGCAGAGGTTGGAGACTTGGGTGCATAAAGACAGTTACAGAAAGCATAGGTTGGATACTGGGGTGCAGAAGAAATGTTGCAGAGAGCATAGATTTGTGACTGGGGTGCACAAGGACTGTTACAGAGAGCAGAGTTTGAAGACTGAGGTGCAGAAGGACTGTAACAGAGAGCAGAGTTTGGAGACTGGGTTGCAGAACGACTGATACACAAAGCAGAGTTTGGAGATTGGGGTGTGGAAGGACCGTTACAGAGAGCAGAGTTTGGAGAATGAGGTATAGAAGGACTGCTACAGAGAGCAGAGGTTAGAGACTGGTTTGCAGAATTATCGTTTCAGAAAGAAGACGTTGGAGACTGGGGTGACGAAGGCGTGTTACAGAGAGAAGAGGTTGGAGACTGGGGTGCTTAAGGCCTTTTACAAAAAGCAGAGGTTGGAGACTGGGGTCCAGAAGGCCTGATACAGATATCACAGTTTGGAGACTGGTGTGCAGAACGATATTATAGAGAGCAGAGTTTGGAGTCTGAGGTGCACAAGGACTGTTACAGAGAGCAGAGGTTGGAGACTGGTTTGCAGAATGATTGTTTCAGAGAGCAGAGTTTTCAGACATACATGCAGAAGGACTGTCCCGGAGGGCAGATGTTCAAGAGTGGGGTGCAGAAGGACTCTTTCAGAGAGCAGAACTTGGAGAGTGCGGTGCAGAAGTTTTTTTGCAGGGAGCAGAGGTTGGAGACTGGGATGCAGAAGGCCTGTTACAGATATCACAGTTTGGAGACTGCTGTGCAGAAGGATATTATAGAGAGCAGAGTTTGGAGACTGAGGTGTAGAAGGACTGTTACAGAGAGCAGAGGTTGGAGACTGGGGTGCAGAATGATTGTTGCAGAGAGCAGAGTTTTCAGACTGAGGTGCAGAAGGACTGTTGCAGAGAGCAGAGGTTCGAGACTGGGGTTCAGAAACAGTGTTTCAGAGAGCAGAACTTAAAGACTGGGTTGGAGAAGGATTGTTGCAGGGAACAGAGGTTGTAGACTGGAGTGCATAAGGACTGTTATAGAGAGCAGATGTTTTAGACTGGTGTGCAGAAGGCGTGGTACAGAGAGCAGAGCTTTGACACTGTGGTGCAGAATGATTGCTGATAGCTGGTGAGCCTCCTTCTGGACACCATTTTTCCGTACAGTCCATCAGGCCCTCTCTCCTTACCCGGCTCTCTTTTGGCTTTGTGAGCACCTGTGACTTCCACAGTCACTCTAAGCCATGATTCCCCAGGCCTATCTTTTGGGAACCTGTCCCGCTGCCTCCTGGAATCTCTTTGGGAAGACCCCGGAGGTACCCAGACTCCAGGCCCAACCTTTTTTCCTACTTTCCTCTCCCCAGACACGCTCCTTCTCATTTTTTTTTTATGTTTTAATGATTGATCCCACTGCCACTCAGCTACCCCACAGACCAAGTGTCCTCTTGTGTCCTCGTCACTTGGACTTTAAAGTGCTCCACCCAAGGATCCTCTTCAGAGCTTTTCCACAAGCTCTAAATGTCACATTTTCAGTTATCAGATATTTCTTTTTAATCTTGTTTTGGCACCCGATTACTCTCCCTGACTACATGAAGGTATTCTAACCAAAGCACATGGACTGTAAAGACTATTATGGCTTAGAAATAAGGTATCCCCCCACCAAAAGCTCAGGGTAAGCCACAGTAGCAGTGTTCAGAGGTGAAATGATTAGACTGTGAGAATTGTGACCTAATCTGTGGATCCATCCATTTTGTGGGTTAATTATCTGAAAGGCCCACTGTACTGAGAGGAGTGTGGGCAGGTGGAGTGTGGATGGGGACATGCCCTGGGGAATCACATCAGTCCCCTCCCCCGGCCCAACCTTCTGGCTGCCATGAGCTAGGGACGCTTCCCCCCTTGTTCCCTTCCACCTCGGCGTCCCACCTCATCTCAGGCAGGCAGCAATGGGTCAGCAGGCCCCAGACCAAACCTCCAAGCCAGGAGGCCAGAGTGCATCTCCCCCTCTGGGTTATTCTGGTCAGGCCTGTGGTAACTGTGGCAACCGTGGACTGACCCAGGGAGTAGGTGTTATGAGTGGATTGGACTCACAACCGTTTCCTAAATCCACAGATTCTGTCATTTTCATAGCTCAAGCCATTTCTTTCTGAATGGCCTGTTTCCAGCCTGCCCTCACCTAGAATGTGGTCTACTAGTGATTATTGAGATTCTCTAGCCATCCTGGTCCTGCCCATTTGCACACCACAGCTAGCTCCTAGGCAGCCACACCCAAGGACCTCCTGCTGCCCACAGAGGAAAAATGAGAGATTTTCTGAGGACCCTGTTAGAAGTCCACTCTTATTTTTTTAAAGACCACACTCAGAGGGCATGTTTCAGATAGACCTTCACATGCGTCTTTGAGAAATCAGACTCACAATGATTTTTGTGATTCTCTCCCAGGATCCAATAACCACCGCTCTACTCCCTACTTCTCTGAGATCAACTTTTTAGCTTCCACAAAGAAGTGAAAAACTGCTATTTCTCTTTATGTGTCTGGCTTATTTTACTTAATATAATTTCTTCCATGATCTAGTTTTAAATAGAAACTGCACAACAAATTCTTCTATGTCAGATTTAAATTTTATTCTGAAGAGATAATTCGAAATGGTCACATATGGTTATGTAGAAAAATGTTCATTAAAATATTTATAGGACTGAAAATGATCTGAATGTTTAGCCAAAGGGGAGATATTAAGTTTATTTAAGAGAGATGTAAGTTTATTGATCATCTCAATAGATGCAGAAAAAGCATTTAACAAAATATGGAACCCCTACCTGTCAAAACAGTAGAAACACTAGGGACAGAAGGAACTTTGTAAAAGCATTGTCAAAGCTATCTATGCTAAACCCAAGGCAGCATCAGTGGAGAAAGGTTGAAAGCATTCACTCTAAAAACTGGAAGCAGACAGGGTACCCCCTCTTTCACCACTTCTATTAAATTTCATCTTTGAATTTGCCAGAGCCATTGGACAAAAGAAAGAAATTAAAAGTATACACATAGGTCAAGAAGAATTCAAATCTCACTCTTTGCTGATAGGATCATGCCATCTTCTTAAATTTTTTATTAGAGCATAATAGTTATACATAGAAGTTGGCTTGATTCAGAAAAGATCCTATGTGCATGGAATCTGTTTTACTCTATTCAGTCCCCACCCCCCATCTTTCTCTCCTTCCCGCCCCCATTCTCCTTTCTCTACTGATCTTTCTTTGGGTCATTTATCTGTTAATTTCTGACTGGTGCTTTCTAATATACATACAGGTGCAGTCCCCTGTGGTAGACTTCCATGTGCACATAACATGATCTGCGTAAATACTTTTCACATTTCCTCCCTTCCCAAACCTCTCAGCCCTCTCATTCTCCTTCTACTCCACTGATCTTCACTGTATACTTAAGATAGCCAGTCCAACCCCACTTCATCAACTTCTTTCCTCTATTTTGCTCTGGCCCTGATAATTTCAGCATTGTACAGGAATAGTTAACTTCTGCCTTTCCAAACACAGAGATCAAGATTGATGTAAAATGAGAAAAACTCTACATTGGAAAACACTGAAGGCATCACCGACTGCTTCTGCAGATGATGACTCTGCTTTGTAAATTTTTTTCTTAACATTTGCAATGAAAATGAACTTCTCCAAAAATCCTATGTTTACATAAAAGGACAACAGGAGACAGAGATTACTGAGACAGTGAGAAATGACATCACACCATGATGAGGTCGAATGGCTTTTTGTTGGCTTCTAGAAATTCTCTGGTTACTCCCACCCACCATCACCCCTGAAAATTAGTGCGGCTCCATGGGTCTGATACCCTGAGACCAGTCCCACAGGTTATCAGTCTCCAGGCTGCTTTTCATTCGATATTATTTGCCATGTTTCTACAGATTAACAAGCCTGTTTGGGGTGCTCTCAGTCCATTTTCATCATGGTCTCTTTTTCTCTGTTTTGTAGCTATGACAACATTGGAAATGAGCAATCAATCATTTGTCACTGAATTCATCTTCTTCGGATTTTCCAACCACTCCAACCTACAGGGCTGGTTCTTCCTGCTCTTTCTGGTCATTTACCTGACCACTCTCTTGGGGAACATGCTCATAATAGTGGCCACCAGGGTCAGTCCTGCTCTCCACACTCCAATGTACTTTTTCCTCAGCAATTTGAGCTTCTTGGACGTCTGCTACACATCCACCACCCTCCCAGTACTGCTGGTGAACTTCTTCTGGGAGAAGAAGGCCATTTCTTATGAGGGCTGCCTTTCCCAGACCTTTTTCTTGGTGACAAGTGCTTGCACAGAAGGCGTCTCACTGGCTGTGTGGCCAGTATGACTGCTGTGTGGCCACCTGCCGTCCTCCTCAGTACACAGTCATCATGAGTGTGAAGGTCTGTGTTAGCCTGCTGACTGGGTCCTGGCTGTGTGGGCTGGTGAATTTGGTCACACACATGGTGCTGGCCATCACACTCACTCTGTGTGGGCTCCACCAGATCAGCCAGTTTCTCTGTGACACCCCATTGCTCTTGAAGCTCTTCTGCTCAGACACCTCTAACAACGAGTCTGCGCTCCACGTTGTCAGTGCCACCATGGGCATGAGCCCCTGCCTCTTCACTGCAGGCTCCTACGCACTCATCATGGCGGCCATCCTGGGGATTTCCTCTGCATAGGGCAGGTGGAAGGCCTTCTCCACCTTTGCGTCCCCCCTCACTGTCGTGGTGGTCTTCTATTGAACAGCCAACTTCCACTATAACAGGCCCAGAGAAGGCTGGAAACGCACACCCTAGTCTCTTTGTTCTTCTGTGTGGTGACCCCCATGTTGAAGCCCATCATTCACAGCCTGAGAAGCAACGAGGTCCAGAGTGCCCTGATGAAGCTTGCTGGGAAACAGACTGTATAGTGAGATTAGAACTAGATGATGGTTTTATTCTAGGAAATGTCTTAGTTGTAGAAATATGTGAACTCTTCAGCAGCAATTACAAGAGGGCTCTCTCCATACACAGTGTCTCATGAACACTGTGGTTCCCCTCCATCCAGGGGAAGCACACTGTGCTAAGTATGTGACACATTGTGACTTCACCTGGGTTCTCTAATCCACAGGTATTTCAGAATATTTTTATTACTTTTCTCTCCAAAAAAAGCCCATACCCAAAGCAGTCAATCTTCTTTCCCCCAATATTGCAGCTCTAGCCAACACTAGTGAATGGGAAGTGCTATGTGCAATGCGACTTTGACTTGCATTTTCCTAATGGATATTGATTCTAAGTTTTAAATAAACACCATTTCTGTGTTTCTCCTTCACATGTGGAAAGACCCATGTATACACTCGAGTTTCTGTGGATATTTTTAATGAAGTAATACCATATACGCCTTTTGGATTTGACTCCTTTCACTTAGGATGTTTGCAATTTTCAGTTATATTGTAGCCTGTTTAAGTATTTTAGTTTATTCCTCTTTATTGTGACTGATTTCCATCTTATGAAAATGCCACATTTCTTTGTTCATTTCCCACTGGATAGTAATTTTTACTTTGTGTCTGTGTGGGTGAGGTACTGCAGATTGAACAAGGAGCCTCCTGCACACAAAACAATGTTCTACCACTAAGCCAAAGCCCAAAACTTTTAAAATTTTTGTTTTGAGACAGGGTCTTGTAAATTTGCCAAGGTTGTCCCTGAATTTGTGATCCTCCTGCCTCAGCTTCTTGAGTAGCTAGATTATAGACCTGCCTGGTCATTTTCACTTTTTGACTAATATAAATAAGATTTGTATATATAATATGAACATTATATATAATATGAACATTATATGAACATTCATGTACAAATCATTGGTGGACAACTTTTTTATTTATCTTGAGTTTGTAAGTAGGAGTGGAAGAGGTTAATTGTTAACTCCATATTTAAATTTCTGAAGAAGTTCCAGATCATTTTCAGACAAGTGGAACCAGCTTACCTTATTATTAAGAGTGGTGAATAAAGCTTCTGATTTCCTAACTCCATTAACAACACATAATTATCATTCCTTTTATTGTGATGACCCTGGAATGTGTGAAGTGCTTCATCAAATGTGCTTTAGCTTTGCCTTTCCTTGATGGCTAATCATTCTTAAATCTTTTAGAGTACTGTTAATTTGTCTCTCCTAAGCATGAGGAAAACACCATTGTATTATTGGAAATTTTAAGTTTTAGAGAGTTACCTCTTTATCTAATACTTTTATTTTTATTTTTGTGCAGTAAAATACTACAAGACTTCCAAGCTTGTTGTCTTTTCTCCATCTGTGCCCGAAAGAGCTGTTTGATGACTCTTTTTTTCCTTTTACTTTTTTTTTTACTTTTAAACTCCATAGCAAACAATTTCTTCACCAGGTCATGAGCAGGATCATAAAATTAAGGGGCACGAAGTCATACAGAGTTTGGTAAGGGATCAGAACTTAGCAGGAGTGGATCAGCTGAAGATAGTGGGGATGCTTCTAATATTGTGGCTTCTGATATCTGTCCATCTGGCAAAGTATGTAACATAAAGGAAAAACTTCATATGCCATGCGAAATCTATCCCAATAAGTGTACACCCATTCTGACCCCTCCTCTCCCTAGGGGGAAGCGAAGGCAGTCTTGAGGTTTCAGCCACTCAAAACTTTTTAGCAGAAATCACACTCTGAACTTCGCTCACCCACATCCCAGAAGAGAGAGGACGCTGATCTTCTCGCTTCATGCTGGGAACAGGTGATTGCCAAGACATTAATGAATCCAACAGCGAATTAACTGATCTCCATTGTTGCAGTTGAACTCAAGCCGTTGCCCTTGAATTGTGTTTGCACACTGAGGAGTCCCAGAGAAGCTGCAGAGGAAAGGCTCGATGCATATTCCCAAAAGGTTGGCCACGGACCTCTATAAATGTCCATCACAGGAAAATGAATTGTGAGAGATCAGAGGATTTTGACTCCTTCATGAGTCCACAGATATGCGACAGGCAACTTTCAAAATAACAGGTCCGTTTTGTGGTGAATGGAGACCAACAGCCAGTTTTACCAAGAGCTTTCTTTGCAGCCCAGGTGCTAGTATGGAGAGCAGCCAGGGCCACACCAAAACCAGAAATCTATGCCTCTCTGGGAGAGTTGCTGGTAAGTAGTTTATTTACCATCACAATTTTCAAAAACACTATGCCAGAATCAGGATATACCTACACCTTAAAAACATATTACAGAATATTGTACATATTTTCATTACCATTTTGATGGCATTTATGTAATGACCTATCGTAGCACCTTTCCGATGTGTGTCTAAGTTTCCACAATACTACTTGTATTGCCAGAGTAGAAATAACTTTAGAGGTTATCACAAAACCTGAGGGATTTAGCATGATGCCTCCAGTAATGGAAGAAAACCCAAAACATAACCAGAAACCCTGGGATGCCTAAATTCCTTAAGTGAGATGGTGTGTGTGGAAAATTACTTATGGTAAACAATAGATAAAGCTAAGTGTTAATCCTTTGCTTTTGATGAGCAGGACAGAAAGGAATAATTTTTAGGGAGAAAGTATAGGGACACATTTCCATTATGATACAATATAGCATAACAATAGACCTACCAAAATATCTGTTTAAATAAAAATCATTATTGTAGAAGAAGTTATGTTTAGAAACGTATTCATTCACTAACTAGTTGTTTTTATCTTTATCTTACAACACATGAATGCTTGGGGAGGGGAGTTGCAAGCAATTTATTAACTGTAATAAATCCCTGAAGCTTGTGAGTAATCTACTTCATACACAACGCCCCCTTCTTTAGGAATATTATATTTTGGGGTCAGTCATAAGTGACTTCATTCTCGGTCACCTGACTTTGAGATCACTGATTGGGAAAGAAAGATGCAGAGCTGCTTGTTTAGTGGGAACTGAGCCTATGGTCTCCATAAGGGATATGTTTAGGAGACAGGAGACACTGAGTTCCTCAGAACCCGCTGGGCTATGCTGCCTCACTTATGCCCACAGAGGCTTTATTTTTCTCAGCAAGATATCTACACCAGAACCACTGAACAGAAATATCCTCTCGCCTCTGTCAAGTCTCTGTTAGATCTTTTAGGTCCCACACAGTACCGTCTTTAAACAATCTTTTAAAAACTCTGCTCCATGGATGTACTTGACAGACCTTCTTCATTCTTCAAACCTTTACTGAGTGCACATTTACACAAGGTGTTTCCCTAGTGTTTAGAACACAAATGAGAGGCCCAACTAGGAACAGGAGGAGCACATATTCAAGATGGAATGAGGTACTTTGACAAGTATTAAGTGCTCCATTCCCAGAGCTGCCCAAGCAAACACTAAGGGAAAATAATAATTTGTAGATTACATAGAATTGTTACCAAGTTTCCTGCACATATTGAGTTCATCTTCCCATTAGACTGTAAGTTGGTTGAAGGACAGTGTCAGAGACCAGCTCCAACAGGGGGTCTCAGGAGACGAATGGATAGTGAGGAGTCGGCAAAAGAGGGGGTGGAGAAACAACACAGACACCAAAGTGAAGGTGTTGATCCCAATCTTTACTTGTGCAGTTGATCATATATACTTTTCATTTCGGCAGGCTTACAGTACTTTGTGGTTACAAAACAGGAATCATTATTCAAACAAAACAAAATATTACATAGCTACAATTAGAATAGAAGAATATATCTTGGCTTATGCATGAGCAAGCATTTGTACTTTCAATTCGAGTTTTGCTTTGAGCTGTTTCTGCTTAGTTAACTTTTAATAATAGTTACAAATGTCCCAAACTATTGGCCTATACCTTGACTATTCTTTCTTGACTTACTGACTGGAACCGGTGCCATGGTTATGGCAAGTAGTTGATTTGTTATTACTTGTAATCAAACAAAAGTATGAGCACAAACCATTGTGCACAGGAACAAGAACAAGTTGCCCAGTACTAAGCACTAATCTATCTTCTTAACATTAATTTTCCTTCTCTAGATTTTAATTTAATTTCTCAAAAACTTCCTTGACAGGAATACAGGGAGTTTTTCTTTAGACATTAACAATTTACACTCCACAGCTGAATCATTGCATTTATAGCAAACAGATCTATGTTTTAGAAGTAGTTGCATTAATTGGGAAAGTCATGATTTTTCCTTTATACTTAATGGTCATATGAGAAATCAAAACTATACTTATTAAAGGAATACAAAAACAAATCAGCCCATTTCCAGAAAAATACTGCGCTCCTCCAGAGAATGGACGCCTTGTGCCATCCACCTCAGTAGGTCCTTGCCATTGCCTGAGTCAGGGAAGGGGCGCAGCAGGACAGGGATCAGATCTTATCCTCTTTGAGTTTCTTAGTAGATCTGGCTTAGGACTAAATTAGACCCTGTATAGGAACAAAATTGGTTTGAATTGAAACTAACCACTACCAAGAAAAGAAATTTTAAAATCCTAAATGGAAAAGAGAATTTTTTATTTTGAAGAATTTTATAACTAGAAGGCTCTGACATATCGTAAGAGGTAATAATTTGTCTTCCCTTTCCCATTTATGCTAGAAGAAGCACAGGTGAAATAAAAAGAACTGAAAGAGCTGGCACAGTGGTGCACGCCTGTAACTCAGAAGCTCAGGAGGTTGAGGCAGGAGGATAGTGAGTTCAAAGACAGCCTCAGCAAAAACAAGGCACCAAGAAACTCAGTGAGACCCGGTCTCTAAATAAAATATAAAATAGGGCTGGGGATGTGGCTCAGTGGTCAAGCCCCTGAGTTCAATCTCCAGTAACTGCCCCCCTACACCCCGGCCCCCCCAAAAAAGAACTGAAAGAGATGTTAACTGCTGTATTGACTGCTGAATCTCCAAGACAGGAGGGAGGCTTTTTCCTGGTGAATTTGTTAAGATTTTAAACCTACCAGTTAGGGGTAAGGACATCCCTGCATGTTAGGTGAAAGAGCCCAGCCTCTCCCAAAGTGTGTCCTTGGACCAGCATCACTGGGAACACTTGGAACTCACTGACTGAGGCCAACTGTTCTGCACAATGACCTCTGATCTTTCCCTCGGCTCCAAGCACCCACACCACATGGAAGGATATGAGGACAACTCTGGGCCAGGCCAGATAGCTCATAGATTTCACAGTAATAAATTCACATTGCCACAAGCACCTTAAATCATTCAGATATTTTTTCTGAATAAATTGACCTTGTACTGTGTGTGTGTGTGTATGTGTGTGTGTGTTTGTGTGTGTGTGTGTGTGTGTGTGTTTTAAGCAATTTACTGGGCAACATGAAAATTGGATTTAAAAATTTTAATCATTGCTTGTGCTATTGAGATCAAATAGAAATGATTGTTTCCCTGATGTGCATAAGGGTTTTCATGATCACATCATTCTTCCTCGTTTTTGTAATGCCCATTTTTTTTTCATTTTAGGAAATGCATCCATAAGGTTAGTCAGCAAAACATTTCATTTATTGCCAAAGCAATAAAAAAAGTTCTTCTTTTAAGACTCTAGACTTATTTATTTTATTTTGTTTATATTTAGATTTTAAAATTAGTTGTGCTCAACTGAAGCACCAAATTTTTATTTAAATTTAAATACTTTAAGCTTCCTAAGGCTCTGAGATTTGGAATTTTAATGAAAGCTGTGTTGGCCTATTAATCATGTGCAATGAATTATTAGAACTAAAGACAAGAATGTCTGGGCATTGAAGATAATAAGACAGTTTACTAATATATGGTGTTATCATCAGGTAACAAAGTATCACTACAAATAAGAGTTATTACATGATAAATTTTCTGAGTCAATTTCTTTTTTGGTTTCTTAAATCATAATTTTTAATACATATTAAATGTACAAATTAATGTACATTATGTAAATTAAATTGATTCATTGATGTTTCCCTACTTGCATTAATATATTGTGCATTAATTTCAATTTTTTTTCTGTAAAATGGGAAAAATAAGACCTTTACAATAGCAGTATGCACAACTTCAGAGATTGTATTTTAAAATCCCTGAACATTTACGTTTAGTTTTCCCTTTTACACATCCACAGACCATGTACCAATTTCCCATAGTAAAATCTGTTGGAACTGCCTTCTATGTGGAATTTTATTTGTTTTTCTGAAAACATCTAGATATCTACCTATAAAAGAGATTGTCATATTGATCTTTTTGATACGGGGAGTTAAAAGAAAGTACATGTCACTGATTTCTAAATGACTTGAAGTTCATCCAGGTAGTTTATAGAGAAAACAGAGAAAGTTAGATATGTCAAGTACATGTAGCTTCCAGCTCCATTTCAAAGTTGATTTATTGTAAATCAATGCTAATAAGGTAACCTCTTGTTTAACGAAATTATTTAGAGAAAGCGATACCTACAACTAACCTAGATAGTGTGGTGTTTTTACTCATTTCTGGATAAACTTTTACTACAATTTTCGTGAACACCAAGTATCACAAGAATTCCAACTTTCTCTATTTCCTTCTCTACTTTCTCTATTATCCTGGGGGATTTCATATTCACCCTTTGCTGTAACAGTTGCCTTCAAGACAATGACTCCCAAATCCACACCTGCAGTTCTAGGCTGTCTGTGAAGGGCATTTCCACCTGATTATCCCACAGATAACTCACATTCAACATTACTCAAATAAAATCCACCAAAGCCTCCTCTACATCTGCTATTTCTCACATATTCCTGTTTTCCTGAGTGATCCCACCAGCTAGCCAGCCTGCCCAAACTGATTTGTTGTCTTTATTGTGTCCTCTTCAACTAGGACTTTAAAGTTCTCTATATCCTTCTCCATGAGGGCTTCAGAGATTTTCTCCCACCTTCAACACAGCACGTCTTCAGATACAGACCACTTCATTTTGACCTTGGTTTAGCACTCAGATCACTCTTTTGAACTAAACAGGTGTGTCTAAAACCTGGGGAACCAGGTTTCACAGTAATAGACTTCTGCTCCTTGGACTCACACGCACAATTCCATGAGTGTGTCTATCTGCGTGTTCTAGACCTATAGATCTGATGATTTTCTAAAACCCAGTCTATCTCCCTCCAGATGTCCCTGTTTTCAATCTGCACTCACCTGAAAGAGACTTATGGTCCCCTATTGTTGATACTCTGCAATCATTAATGTCCATGCTTATACTCAAGCCTGGCTTCCAGAGACACACCTGGGCTCTCTCACCCATGGCATGGTGGGGGTTGGACGTTTTCCGAGGTTCCTATTGCCAAGTACCTTGCTTAGAAATCAGGCCTGAAACAACTTCACAGAGCCTAGTCCAGGCCCCATATGCTGATACCCTGCCACCTACCCTGAAGTAGCAGGCTCCTCAGAATTACCCAGGGCTTGGCAGCATCCACTGGTACTATCCCACCAGCCCCTTGAAGCCTAGCTGGAGTCTCCATAGAAACAGGGTACATCTCTATGGAAATGGGCTCCCTCCTCCCTCCCAAGTGTGATGCAGCTCTCAGAGGAGCTCAATAGTGAGGGTCGTTCCATTTATAGCAATTAGGATAACCAAGTGTTCTGAGCTTGCTGAGCCTTAGATGGCAGATTCCTGCTATATTCTTTGAGATTTCTGCCATCAATGTTGCCTGAGATGCCAACTTGCCATCCCACTAACTATAAGACAGTGTTCTCAGTCAAGAACAATCCCACAACCAGTAACACACACACACACACACACACACACACACACACACACACATGCACACGCCTATCCATCATGGTGAGCAAGGCTTTGTATCTGTGATATAGACCGAATGCACCCACCAATCACATTCACTGCTTCTAACAGATCGTGATCAGGAAACAACTGATGTCACTTGTAAAATGTGATATGTCCTGGACTATCACTGTGGTAAAAAAGAAGTAGAGAAATGCAAAAAATGGGAGAAAATACTTAACCTCTTAGAGACCTATAAAAATATTTATATGTGGTTCTAACCAATCCTGAGTTAAAAATCATCTTAAAAAAATGCTTTCACTTCTATTTATCAATTTACTTACTTACGTACTCACTTACTTACTTACTTACTTACTGCAGTACTGGGGATTGAACCCAGTGGCACTATACCATGAAGCTATATCCCCAGCCCTTTCAAGTATTTGGGGCGGGGTCCTTGCAGAGTTTCAAATTTATGATCCTCCTTCCTTAGTCTCCAAAGTACCTGGGATTACAGGCAGGTACCACTCTTCCCCATTAATTAATTATTTTTAAAATAAGGCTATTTTTAAAAATTGAACTATAATTTGTTCTCAAAGATTGCACAGATCTAAAGTGTACAGGTTTATAATATTTTAATAATATATATTAAATTATTTATAATATTTTACATATATATGAACTACCAAAAATCAGGATATAAAACATTTCCATCCCTTTAGAAAATTCCTTCATGCTACAACTGATATCACCCCTGAGCTCAAATAAAAAAAAAAGACCACCATTATTACTTGACCATTAGAGCTGTTTTGCTAATTTTTGAACTTTATTTAAAGGAAACATACAGTATATATTTTGTATCTGGCTTCTTTCCCCCAGATAATTTTTTTTAGATTTGTCAATGTTATTAATGTTCCAGTATTTGTGTTTCTAAAGTAACTGAATTATTTCACTGCATGATAAACCGTGATTTGTCTTCTGTCCTTCGGCTGAAGGCATAATATTTGTTTGAGTTATTATGAATTTTTACACAAGAATTTTTGTGAACTGTGCATTAATTTCCTTATAAATATGCTAGGAATGGGATTGTTTTGAATAGAATAACTACATATTTATCTAAATTAGAAATTACTAAATATTTTTGAAAAGTAAGTGTATAGAATTCAAATTTCACCTTGAGTATCTATTGAAATAGCTAGAAAGCATGTTGTTTTCATCATTATAATAACCAAAAAGAGCAGAAGAAAATGCAAATTAATGACTTTCCTTGACTTTATTAGGGATGAAGATTATAAGGCAAACAACTAACCAAAGTCTAGGGAGAGATAAGCAACCAAAATAATCCAGGCATTTTTTTTAACTATGGAAGAACCCACTAGATACATAGGAGTTTATTTATAAAAAAAAACTCAAGTAAAAAATGGTTAATGGATTCCTAAAGACTAAGTATAGACTGGTTTTAGAGCATGAAGACCCAGAGGGCTATAGAAATAAGATGTTTGTATTTTTTTCTTTTTCTCCATGGATTTCACCAAATGCTCCCAGGAAGATAGAAAAGTATTCTGAGAACGTGTCTTTAATGGTATCATTTCTTGAATATGTGGAGGGACAAAGAGCAGCAACAGCAGCCAAAACTCCTCCCAGACCCATTTCCTGATTTTTTGCATAGAACAACGGAAAACCTTTGCAGCTATGGAAAGGAACAGGCCGAAATGTCTAACGTCAGGAGGAATAAGAACTAGGCTCAGCCATATTGCTAGAAAGTTGATCACTGTGAAGGCCATATACCTGTGACTGAGTTTACAGTACCTAAGGCAGGGCTTCCTGGAAACATCAGAAATCCCTTCTCTGTTTCCCACTAGTCCACTAACATGCATTGACTGAAAATAACAGTAGAATACAGCTGACAATTCTTCAAGAAATAGATTATCTCTGGAGAACAGCGAAAATAGAATACACAAAAGCAAGCAGGGAACAATATTAACAAACTAAACTCAGCCTTATAGAATAAGGATAACATTACAGTCAATTGAGATCAATCCCAGAATGCAAGGCTGGTTCAATATTCAAAAATTCAATCAACTGAATTTCTATAGTAACAGACTAAATAAGAAAAAATATGTATCATTTCAATAGATGCAGGGAAAATAAGAGAATTCAATATCTATTTATGATAAAAACTATAACTAAATGAAACTAGGGGCAAAGTCCAGTGGTAGAGTGCATGCATAAGGCTCTGAAATAAAAACCCAGCACACATACACACACACACAGAAAAACTAGTAAAAAATGGATAGACATTTTCTAACTTGATAAAAGGCATTGAGTAAATGTAATGTGCCAGACACATAGCTTATATTATCTCAAAACGTTTTTCAGCAGTTGTGAAATAGACATCATTAATATCCTAAGCAAGGAACAAACTGAGGAATAGAGATGAGCTGACTTTTTTACAAACAACATCTAGTAAACAACAGATGGATTTCAATCCACATCTATCTGGACCAGTAGCCTACTGTTTTACTATAATATTTTTCATTTAAGATTGAAAAAGAAACAGAAATTTTAGTTCAAAACAATGGATCACGAATTAGCATGGGTAACATGATATAAAGTCAGTAATTGTATCAATCATTTTTTTTCAGGAAATGTAATGTTTGGTGAGGTTAATCTTATAATACAAAAGAAAAAAAAATACCTAAGTATTTATCATTTGTCAAAATTTCTTGTATCTTATAAAACTAAAAAAAATAAAACTTTCTACTGAAAAAAATAGATCAATGTATTTAAAAGCACGTGACTTATAATTTTACCTTTAAGAAATAATCAGAGATGATCACAGATACATATGTATGAAAGCTTCTATTCCAATATTTATGATAGTAAATGGAATGGAAGGTTTCTATGTTCAATAAAAAGGGAGATATTAACTTAATTTCATGTTAGGAAATTAAGATTACAAGGCAAACAACTAAATAGAGTACAAAAATATTGGGAATTTTTGCTTTGGATATTTTAAAGATAGATAGAGGTAGAATGGGATGAATGCAAAGAGAGCTTTGATTTTGTGACCTGTTCTATTCTTCTGAATAACTTTCTGCATTTTCTTCATTTTTCCACAATGAAAACTTTTTACTTGAGATAACAGACATAGAAAAATGAATTCATCACCGTGAAGCACAGTGTTAGGAGGGAGATACTGCAGATTCAATGAGGCACAGGGGTTGATAGCTGGTTTTGACCAAGTCTGCATTTATTCTTACAAAAGAGCACCCATGCAAAAGTCTGTGAGAAGTTATGCTCTCTCTAAAGTCACTCCTATACGTCTCTTTCCAGAGTCCAGGGATCTCTGTATACAATATTATTTGCCATGTTGCTGCATATTAACAAGCCTGTTTGGGGTGCTCTCAGTCCATTCTCGTCATGGTCTCTTTTTCTGTGTTTTGTAGCTATGATACCATTGGAAATGAGAAATCAATCATTTGTCACTGAATTCATAATCTTTGGATTTGCCAACCACTCCAACCTACAGGGCTGGTTCTTTCTGCTCTTTCTGGTCATTTACCTGACCACTCTCCTGGGGAACATGCTCATAATAGTGGCCACCAGAGTCAGTCCTGGTCTCCACACTCCAATGTACCTTTTCTTCAGCAATTTAAGCTTCTTGGACGTCTGCTAAACATCCACCACCCTCGCAGTACTACTGGTGAACTTCTTCTGGGAGAAAAAGGCCATTTCTTATGAGGGCTGCCTTTCCCAGATCTTCTTCTTTGTGACAAGTGCTGGCACAGAAGCGTCTTACTGGCTGTGTGGCCAGTATGACTGCTGTGTGGCCACCTGCCGTCCTCCTCAGTACCCAGTCATCATGAGTGTGAAGGTCTGTGTTGGCCTGGTGACTGGGTCCTGCCTGTGTGGGCTGGTGAATTTGGTCACAAACACGGTGCTGGCCATTACACTCACTCTGTGTGGGCCCCACCAGTTCAGCCACTTTCTCTGTGACAACCCATTGCTCCTGAAGCTCTCTTGCTCAGACACCTCTGTCAATGAGTCTGCGCTCTAAGTGGTCAGTGCCACCATGGACCTGAGCCCCTGCCTTTTCACTGCAGGCTCCTACGCACTTACCATAAGGGCCATCCTGGGATTCCCTCTGCCCAGGGCAGGAGGAAGGCCTTCTCCACCTGTGCATCCCCCCTCACTGTCGTGGTGGTCTTCTATTGAACAGCCAACTTCCACTATGACAGGCCCAGAGAAGGCTGAACATGGACACCCTTGTCTCTGTGCTCTTCTGTGTGGTGAGCCCCCTGTTGAGCCTCATCATTCACAGGCTGAGTAGCAACGAGGTCCAGAGAGCCCTGAGGAAGCTGGCTGGAAGGTGTGCATCCCTTTGCATGATCAAAGTCTAGACCAATCTTCAAACTAGAATATACATTCATCTGAAAAAAGATGCCTCCCAGGGACTTGTAGGCACCTGGTTAGATTCTGTATCTGGAGCTTCAACTCCAACTTTCGCTTTTAAAATCTCTGAGACTCCTTTCTCTGCTCTTTTTTCACAAACACCCTTTTCCCACTTTCAGGTTCAAGTGTGTTTGACACCTTGTGTGGGTGTTCAGCATCATCTCGGTCCTTCTGTGTTCTCCCCACACCAAAGGGACCGAAAGTACGAGAACCTCGTTTCTCACACTCCCCAACTGCAGGCCTCCATTTTAGGAGGTTCTGTTAAGATCAGCCAAACACTAGGCAGAGAGGAAAAGAGGAAAGGAAGAAAACGGGTTCTTTTGGATCCCGTAGCAGCAGCAGCAAACCAGCCCTGTAGAGGCAAGAACTAACCTTTTTGGTGCCATGAGCTGTGTGTGCAGGCTCCTAGACAGCTGTTCCTGAATGTGGGTCACAGTAGCATGTAATGAGCGTCTCTTTCTAGGGAAGTTAGGGTTTCCATATATGGGGTGGTGTCACCTGCCCTATTTTCTTTTTTCTTCCAGATCTCCCAACCATTTTATAACTTTTTTTCTGTGTCAACTTCATCTACCCTAAGACATCAAGAGTCGTTCTTCATCTCTACCTTACCATGGTAGCACTGACCACAATAGTGCTTTACATCAGAGATGGTTCTAGATAACAGATCTGAGGAGGTAGTTTGGATGTCTGACCTGAGAGAATTGAATATGTTGATGATGTCACAGCCCATGGGAAAAGAGACCTGATAATTCCTGGTGTGCAATGACCCAACACAGACTTTAAGTTATCGTGGCCTGTAATCAAATGTCTATAGAAAACTGAGCTTTGGAATAACACCATCGACCTTTAGGGTCGGAATGAACATTACAACATGACTACAGACTGCTGTTACTGACTGGAGTGGGAGACTTACAGAAAGAAAATGATAGGTTCAAGCATTATATTCCTCCTTCAAGTAAGGTTCAGATCATCAGAAATATTTTCTCTCTAAAAACTGATCAAGGTTAATATCAGAATAAAGCATCCAATTCTCCATATTGCAGAAGTACAAAGAAAATTATAAATCCCCAATTTCTCCAGGTCTCTCTTATGTCAATTAGGACAATAATGGGGGAATGATTGAGACTATCTTAATTAGAATGGAAAAATACCAGTGGAGTTAGACAAATCTCAGAGCCTTGAATCCTGAAATCTCCATTAACCTTCTTTGCTGTCAGAAGCAGCCCCTCCTCCCCCGAGGAGACTAGCTTTCCCTAAATTGAAGACCCTGTGGTGACTCTACCTGGGAAGTTGTCATTTTTATTTTTAAGAGAGAGTGAGTGAGGAGAGGAGAGGAGAGGAGAGGGGAGAGAGAGAGAGAGAGAGAGAGAGAGAGAGAGAGAGAGAGAGAGAGAGAATTTTTAATATTCATTTTCTAGTTCTCGGGGGACACAACATATTTGTTGGTATGTGGTGCTGAGGATCGAACCCGGGCCGTACGTGTGCCAGGCAAGAGCACTACTGCTTGAGCAACATCCCCAGCCCAATTGTCTTTAAGATGCTCATCCATCATCCCACATTGTCACCAGACTCTTAATTTGGGTCTGATCTTAGAACGCTTCAGGTAAGAGTATAAAATATAGCCCAGTAGAGTATAAGGGTCACACCAAAATAAAAGGTAAATATTTTACTGTATTTTTTAATAGGAGCCTTAAGAATATATAAGAGAATTTGTTTGAGTCTTCTAGACCAAAAGTCAGGACATATTGCTGGATCATCTTGAATGCAGTCACAGGGATGTAATCACCAGAAATCTTAGGGCCAAGTATTTTCCTGAGTGGCTATTAGACTCTCTTTGGTTGATGGACTGAAATCTGGACTCAGTGTTTGCTTAAGTTCAATGACCAATATGATCCTGGAATAATGGAGAGGATGGTGATCAGAAATAAATAAGGTGTTGGATGGCGTTTTATGTGACCCCTTCCCTGGCCTCACAGCTGAATCTGGAGGAGGGCCTGGAGCACCAGCCTTCGCCAAGGCCTCGTGGACATGCGTTCAGAAGGCAGCATCAGATCCTTGTGAAACCTGCAGCCACTGTCCTCGGCAGCCTGGGAAAACATTAACAGATGGCATCGTTTAAACGGGCTCCCTGATTTCAGTGAGAATAAGAGGACCCTGAAATAGAAGAGGCCATGTGCTGGAGCAGTGATCAGAACATTCGAATCTGTAGAGATTTTTGACAGTGGTAAATAATCGTGGTATTTATAGATGTGCAAAAATGGGCACCCTCCTAGAATAGTGCCTGTCCCATGTAATGTGAAACTCTTCTTTTCACACTTCATTGGTGCATTGTAGTGGTCCATAATGGTGGGATTTGCTGACACATATTTGAACATGCACACAAAATAACCATGAACTTTGGCCAATATCATTCCAATATTTCCCTTTTCCTCACCTCCTCCCCTGGTGCCTTGACTCTACTGATCTTCCTTCAACTTTCATGATGAGACTCCCTTCCCAACTTTCCTTCCTTTTACCCCTCTAGCTTTAACAGAGGAAAAACATACGGCCCTTAACTTTCTGAGTTGCTTATTTCCATTAATGTTCTGAAGATCCACCCATCTTCCAGCATGACATAATTTTGTTCTTCTTTATGGCTGAATGAAATTCCAGTGTGCATATACCAGATATTCTTTATCCATTCGTCCACTGATGTCACCTCGGCTGGTTCATGGGCATGTATGAGTCATTATAGTATGATGACTTCAATCCGCTGTGATAAATACCAAGCAGAGGTAGAGCTGGGTCGCAGGGTGGTCCATGGCTACTCCTGAGGAGCCTCCATCCCAATTTCCATGGTGGTTGCTGATTTACATGCCAACCAACAGGGTGAGAGTGCTCCTTTCTCTCCAATTCTCTCCTTGTCACACTCATTCTGTTTGTATTCTTGGTGGTTGCCTTTGTCACTGAAGTGAGATTAAATCTCAGGGTAGTCTTGACTTGCAAGTATTTTCATATATTTGTTGGCCACTCACATATTTTCTTCTAAGACGTGTCTGTTTAGTTCATTTAGTTTCCCATTTGGTAATTGGGTTATTTAATAATTGTGGGTTTGATGTTAAGTTTTTTAAGTTCTTTATTAATATTCTGAATATTCATCCTCTTTTAGAAGAGCACATAATAAAGATTTTCTCCCTTTCCGTAGGTTCTCTCTTCATATTCTAATTGTCTTCATTGCTGGGCAGAACCTTCTTGATTTGATGCCATACTATTAGCTAACTTTTGGTGTTATCTCCTGAGCTTTAGCATCCTATTGAGAAAGTCATTGCCTCTGCCTGTAGGTTGGAGTATTGACTTTTTTTTCCTTGAAACTGCATAATTTCTGGTCTAGTGCCTGGGTCTTTAATGCATTTTGAGTTGATTTTTTGCAGGGTGAGCGATAGTTCAGGTCTCATTCTTCTGCATTTGGACAGGGGTGTAGAAGGACTGTTTCAGAGAGTAGATGTTAAAGACTGGGGTGCACAAGGATCGTTGCAGAGAGCAGAGTTTTCAGACTGAGGTGCAGAAAGACTGTTGCAGAGAGCAGATGTGGGAGACTGGGGTTAAGAATTACTGTTGCAGAGAGCAGAGGTTGGGGACTGGGGTGAAGAAGAATCGTTGCAGAGAGCGAAGGTTGGAGACTGCTGTGCAGAAGGACTGTTACAGAGAGCAGAGTTTGGAGACTGGGTTGCAGAAGAATATTACGTAGAGCAGATTTTGGAGACTGTGGTGCAGAAGGATTGTTACAGAGAGCATAGGTTGGTGACTGGGGTGCAGTAGGATTATTGCAGAGAGCAGAGGTTGGAGACCAATTTGCAGAAGGATTGTTGCAGAGAGCAGAGGTTGGAGACTTGGGTGCAGAATTACGGTTGCAGAGAGCAGATGTTGGAGACTGGGATGCAGATGGATCGTTGCAGAGAGCAGAGATTAAAAACTAGTTTGCAGAAGGACTGATACACAGAGCAGATGTTGAAGACTGGAGTGTAGAAGGACTGTTGCAGATAGCAGAGTTTGTAGACTGAGGTGCAGAAAAACTGTTTCAGAGAGCAGAGTTAAAAGAGTGAGGTGAAGAAGGATCATTGAAGACAGCAGAAGTTGGAGACGAAGTTGCAGAAGAATCATTTCAGAGAGAAGAGTTGGAGACTGGGTTGCAAAAGGCCTGCTACAGAGAGCAGAGGTTGGAGACTGGGTTGCAGAAGTACTGTTATAGAGAGCAGAGTTTTGAGGCTGAGTTGCAGAAAGATCTTACAGAGAGCAGAGGTTGGTTACTGAGGTGCAGGTCGACTGATACAGAGAGCAGTAGTTGGAGACTGGGTGCAGAAGGATCGTGCAGAGAGCAGAGGTTTCATACTGAGGTGCAGAAGGACTGTTACAAAGAGCAGAGGATGGAGACTGAGGTGCAGAAGGACGGTTACAGAGAGCAGAGTTTTGTGACTGAGGTGCAGAAGGACTGTTACAGAAAGCAGAGGTTGGAAATTGGGGTGCAGAGAGACCGTTACAGAGAGCAGATGTTGAAGACTGTGGTATACAAAGACTGTAACAGAGAGCAGAGGTTGGAGAATATGGTGCAGAAGGACTGTTACAGAGAGAAAAGGTTGGAGACTGCGGTGCAGAAGGAATGTTACACAGAGCAGAGGTTGAAGACTGGGGTGTAGAAGGACTGTTGCAGACAGCAGAATTTGGAGACTGACGTGCAGAAGGACTCTTACAGAGAGCAGAGATCTGAGACTGGTGTGCAGAAGGACTGTTGCAGATAGCAGAGTTTGGAAACTGGGGTGAAGAAGAACTGATGCAGGGAGCAGGTGTTTGAAACATGGTAGCAGAAAGACTTTTGCAGAGAGTAGAATTTGGAGACTGAGGTGCAGAAGACTGTTGCAGATAGCAGAGTTTGGAGACTGGGGTGCAGAAGGACTGATACAGAAAGTAGAGGTTGGGGAATGAGGTGCAGAAGGACCATTACCGAAAGCAGTGTTTGGAGACTGCAATGCAGGAGGACTGTTACAGAGAGCAGAGGTTGAAGACTTGAGTGGAGAAGAACTGTTTGAGAGTGAAGACGTTGGAGATTGGTGTGCAGAAGAACTGTTGCAGAGAGTAGAGTTAGGAGACTGAGGTGCAGAAAGACTTTTACAGAGAGCAGAGTTTGGTGACTGGGGTGCAGAAAGAATGATGCAGAGCGCAGAGTTTGGAGACTGGGGTGCAGAAGGCTGTTACAAAGTGCAGAGGTTGCAGACTGTGTACAGAAGGGCTGTTACAGAGAGCAGAGTTTGGAGACTGGGTTGCAGAAGAATATTACATAGAACAGAGTTTGGAGACTGTGGTACAGAAGGACTTTTGCAGATAGCAGAGGTTGGAAATTGGGTGAAGAAGGACTGTTGCAGGGAGCAGGTGTTGGAGACATTGGTGCAGAAGGACT
>NW_027522008.1:300000-432863 GCF_052094955.1 Ictidomys tridecemlineatus
GAAGAAATCTGAGACTTACTTATTAGTTTTATTATTTTGCTTTTTCCCCCTATGTCTTATTTTCTGTTTCTACCCACATACATATTTTTTGTTTTCTTCAAGTTTAATTTAGTGAAACTCTCTTAATTTTGGATGTTAATGGATTTATTTTCCTTGTTGTTTAATAGGTATGTGTTTAAGGTTGTGAATTGTAGTCTTAGAACCTTTTTAGCCATATAAAATATAATACATAGTGTTTGCATTATACTTATTATTGCATAGATATTTTAGAATTTCTGTTTTTCTGACAGTTATTTGGGTCTTAAAATTATCAGAAGCTAGGAGCTTCTTAACTACATATTTTCTTAGTGACTTTTCTTTAATTGCATTGTGTTTAGAAACTGTAGTAGCCTATAATCCTAGAATTTACTGGGATTTTATCTTTCACTTCAAATGAGACCACATTTTTTTTTCTTCCTTAAGGCCGATTTCTTAAAGAGAAGGTTTGTTTTATGATTTTACCTTACAGTTAAATATATATAAATTAAATCTACTTTATTATGTCAACCTATGTATGTTTTTAGTATTTTTATCTACTTTTTTAATCCCTTTGTGATTCATGCTTTGAGAGGGTTGGATAATAATCTATGAATAATGTATTACCATTCGAAACTCTTTATACCTGCTATAGAGTTTGTGTTACAAATATGTATCATATAATGCCTAGATATTAATATCATTATTTGATATGAATATCTGATATGATATGAATATAAGTGAATCACACTTAGCATTGTAGTGTTTTCTTCTTTGCTTGTTTGGTTCTTTTTATCCTAAGTTCAATATTGCCTGATGTACAATCTGCCAGCCTCCCTCATTTCCTCCCTTCCTCTTTTCTTTCTTTTTTTCCTTCTTTCTTCTTCTCTTCTTTATCCCATGTCTTTCTTTGTCTATCCTTTTGTTTTCAAGCTTCAACAGTCAGGTGATTGTAGAATAGAGTGGAATCTGCCTGTGATGCAACTGAAAGCATGTTTCCTTTCAGTGGGTGAGTTTGATTCTAACAGTCTGAACAACATAAATTTGGTGTTAGTAATTTATTTTATATCACATTCTCCAATTTATAGATGTTTTTTAACAACATTTCATAAGGTATTCTGCTTTCTTAGTTCTGTGTTTGCTTTCTTTTTATTAGAATAGTCTCTATTTCCATTTTAAACATAGTAATTGTTGTAACTGTAGAAAAACCTTTAGCTCCTTGTTGCTTTAAAGATCATGCAGTTTCCTCACTGATGATCCATAATAAAACTAATATTTTTCTCTTCACTTATCCTTTTCTTTCAGGCGACTTTAGCATTATAAGAAAAATAATTTAAAATTCTTTTGTGATTTATCAGATTTAAATATCTTTGGTCTTAGTTACTAAGAGAGTCATCTTAATGCTATATAAACTACAGACCATGTTCTTGCTTCTTCAGCTTTCCCATTTTTTAATAAATTTTATCATTTCCATATTGTTATGGCTTAAATTACCTACATTTTTTAAGAGCAGTATAATTACACACTTGATTGGAATTTAGTGCCATAATTAGTTTCAGTATTTATGCCACTCTTTTATTTTATTATTTTATTATTTATTCCAGTTATCTCTTGGATGACTGTAGTTTATCTTTTAGTAAATTTCTCAAGAAGACACCATGAGAACAAGATTTTAATTGTTCATATATTTTTGAACATTGTTTGTTGCCTTTACAATTAGTGAGTTTGGTTGGGTTTAAAAATCTCATCTATATTTTCTTCTTCCACAATTTCATGAACATTTCTCCATCCAGAAGAATAACTGGAAGGCAGTAGTGTCCACTGAATTCTGTTTTTGAATGTTGCTTTAGACAAATGCAAAAGAGACTGATCTCTGTTCTGCCCTATAAGTTACTAGAATCTTTTGCCTTGCGGTTCAAAGAGTTCTAGTAACTTTAATAGGACAGGTCCTACTCTTGACAGTTTATATGGGGAACTGTGTGACCTTTCAGTTGGTCGTTTATTAAAAAATTTTTCTTTTGTTTTATCCTATATATATTTTTTTCTTCCAATGTTTTGTTTTTCTTTTGTAATTCTAGAGATGTGCACTTAGATCCTCTTTACTTGGTTTTAGATTTCTCAGTTTATGTCTAGAGGTTCTTAAATTTGAAATAGTTTTTCTTTTTGATTCAGTTTCTGTCTTATGTCTTATATCTATGCACCTCAGTTGGGATTTCTCTGTAGAATCCGGTGTATAGTGAATAATCTTTTACACTCTGCTTGCTGATGTTTCATTTTGTCTTTTGTCTTCTATTTTAGCCATGTGGAACTCCTATTTGAGCCTTTTACAGTATCTTTTTAGGATGTCCCAGGTTTCCTTGGCCTCTAGATTTATATTATTGTCTTCCTATAAGGCACCCTATGATTTTTAGAGTGAGATTTAAGGGGACAGGAGAGGGCTGGGGTCTTCCTGTCTTGACCTCTCTGCCCGCCTTCTCCTCCTGCAGATCTCTCTCACATCTTGCCTCTCATACAGGTTCTCTGGACCTGTCCTTGCCATCATTTCTCACATGTACAGGTTCTGGCTGCTACTCACATATATTTTAAGCAATCTAATTTCAATAACTTTTTAGTTTCTAAAAGTTCTTTTAATTTATGGTCTACTCAGATTATCTTTTTTATCCCAGCCCCCAAGTAAAATATCTTCTCTTTTAACAACAAAATTATTTCTTGTCCTCCTCCTCTTCCTTCCTTTTTTCTTTATGGTAATTTAAGTTTGGAGGGAAACATGAGGCACTTGCTTTGCTTGTTCTTTGATCTAATCTCTCTGAAATTTCTGATAACTTTTCTAAATAATAGCTGTAAAGAAATTTTGAAGACTGAGTAGGCAAAATGTTTATATTTTTCTGTCTTCTCTGTTTATTATTTGTATTTTTTGGAAGCTCATACTATTCAGAAAACAAACTAATGACTTTTGCATATATTTGGCCAGTTGATGCTGCTGTTTTCCCCTGCCTAACATTTCTGAAAGTTTTCCTTCCTGATCTGGTAATTTCTGTTTCTCAGGCCTTTCTATGTGTTGCTGACCATTCTTGTTTCTATTCAGCATTCCTAGAAAAATTATGAATATCTTCTTCACTGAAATAAAATTCATCCCTAATCAAGTATCTCTGCCCTCCAGGGCGAGGTCAAAATCTTCAGCATGAGAGAGAGTGAGCCTACCCCTTCCTCCATGTTTTGCCAGGTTAACTTTATTGTTTTCTTTATTTCTAACCTGGAATCAGTTTCAGTACTGAATCCTTTGTCCATTTGGGACACTTGTCTGGTATCTCATGATAAAGTGAAGTTCTTTACTTTTTAGGGTTCTAGAACTTTATTTATGGTCAGTTATAGAACTTAACACATTGTTATAAGTATTTTTTAAGTATCCACCTGGCCTCTTCTAGGCAGTATCTATGCTGCCTAGTAGTTCCTTGAAAGGCAGGGGAACAACTTCCAGTATAGATCTGGTAGGCACAATTTAAAACACTTGAATGAACTGCAGGTTGGTGATATGTATCATTCCTGTGACTTAAATGTTATTCAGTACTTTCTCTGAAAGAAGAAAATTTTCACTGTAAATTGTTTAAATTGTTGAGACATTCTAGACATTCCTGAGCAAAGAGATACCATTAGAGGTGAAGGGGAGAATGGACTAGTAATGGATGAGATAAAGCTTGTCAAGTACATGCCTCATCTTTAGGGAAATAAAGTGTCTTAGTAGAGTGATAGGAGCTGAGAGAACTAGGGATTCTAAGTTTATGTCTAATTATTTAGGCTATATGTTAATTGCCACAACAATCTATTTTAAGGCTTTCTCAGAAATTGGTGTTCTTAGGATAGTACTTGATTTAGTGTTCATTCTAGTGACCACTCAATGTACTAAGTCAGGTAGCAAAAGAATATTCATTGTTCCTGGAAAGAAGACCATATGCTTTTGTTAAGAATAAATCATAAAGCTAACAATTGTTAAGATAAGAAAGGAAGCTTTTCCAATGTGTAACTGGAGTGACTAGTTTCTCTCCACATTGATTGTACATGAATATAATACCTACTGTGTACAGAGGGCCCTCTGCTAGGTGTTCTTGGAGAAGCAAAGGAAACAAGAGCCTGGGTTCCACTATAAAGAATTATGTTCTTCTAGGGAATAAAAAACAAGGGACTAAGAATAGATTTATAAGTTATCAAAGCACAATGAACGAGTAAGTACAAGTCAAAACATGAAAAACAGAAAAGTTTAAGTCTGCAAAACAGTAAAAAAAGTACAAAACAAGGAATGATATAATTTAGATGGAAGACTGACTCTTGATGGTGTGAATTTTGATCTGGTTATTGGAAGGAGAGGATGAATCTGGTAGCTGGCTCAAATGGGTAATATAATAATACACTGCACAAGAATAGAAGAAAAGACAGAGAAAGTTGTGATTTGTATAAAGCAGAAGATTGGTCGGCTAAAAAAGTATCTGTAGGACTTGGTAATCAAAAAAGCATTCATTTGCCTTATAATTTTTTTTAATATAAAGCTACTAAATAAACAGTTAAATGGGTAAAAAAGTTAGACATACCACATTCAAAAGTTCAAATATGATGTGTGATAAGGAGTAAAAAAATAACAGAAAAAATCAGAGATAGATGGAATCTGTTACAGGATACCTATCCTGCAGGCTTATTAAAATACTATAAAATAGCATATATGTAGCACCTAGCTCTTCATGGACCTGCGTTTGTTGTCTTTCCCTCCCTCTATATACCTTTTAGTTCTCAGATTGCAATGGAAAGGAGAGACTCTTGAATGATGCATGAAAAAATGAAACTTTCAAAAGAGGTGTGACTTGAGCCATAAAAGATTTGTGGGGGTTAGTGAAGTAATGGACATAATTCCAAACAGATGGGGTTATAGGTGTGTTTGGAGGAACTTTAAGAAGCTTTTGTTGAACTCAAGTGGATGAAGAGACTTGAAATATGGGCTTGGAACCAGAGATTGTCTGGTGGAATGTTCCTTTTCTGCTGAGATCCCTCTTGGAACCCTATTTTGGCTAATTGTTTACCTATCACTGTGTATCAGATCCTGTGGTAAACAGGAGTTAAAAGTTGAGTAACTTTGAATTTCTCATAGCAAATAGCAGAGTGCTTAGTAGAAAATAAAGTCCTCAATATATATTTGTTTAGCACATTAATGGAACAAATGCATAGGGCTGAATGAATATGGCTTTTCATGCCAGAGTTGTTTCTAAGTATATGGACAATATGAGACTGAATATTGTGGAGGGGTAGATTGGAGTGTCTTGGAGAGATAGGACTGTGACCCTGGCTTATTGGCTTATGGACTTCATGGATGTAGGCAACTTTTTTTGCTGTACATGCTGAACTCTGACACCATTTCTTATCAGTCTGTTCTTTTGGTCTTATTTTCTTTATTTATTAAATAAATCACCAATGTCTTCCTCATAGCTGTGAGGGTAAAATGGAAAACAGCTCAGCACCTGGCACATCCTAGGTATTCACATACATGTTAGTAATAATCACAATAATGGCTATTTTGTTTTTATTGTTTAAAATATTGATATCCATTTGAGTGACAAAATGTATTCTCAATCTACCCAAATATTGAGCAAAACTCAAAATAATGTATATTGCTAGTATACAATACTTTGTAGTTGACTCAGTTGTAGGAAAAGAAACCTCTTATTATGTCAAAATTTCATTTTTGGAGACAAAAGATCTATCTAAAAGACTCTTTAACTCTCTACTAAGAGTTTGAGCATTTTTTCAGCACCTGCTTAGTCTATTATACTAACTTGATTTCCTTGATTTTCATAGGAATTCTGAAAGTGTTGACCATAGTTTTTTATCCTAATTTTGGAGCTGAAGAAATTAAGGCTCAGGTGACAAGGCTAGTTTGTGACAAAGTTATTTATAATTAATAATGCTAAAAAGGAGAGGTTGAGATTTAGTTTTGATTTAGTGTCAAAAATAACTTGGAAGCAAGATAAAGAACAATCTGTCAGTATGAACACTTGAAAAGGATTACTGAAAAATGAGACTGCACCCGTTTTAACCCTGCTGCCATCCCCTTAGTCTTGCAGTGTGCACAAGCACAAATGTATGTGTCAGTTTCATCTTTCAAAGAGTTGCCTTTTTGGTAACATAGTATTATAAAATACCAAATGTTGTTCTTCAGGGTTTCTTTCTGAAAATTTAGAAACAGCAGTTTTCAGTTGCTGCAAAGAGAGGACCTCTCACTCTTCAGAATTTAGTTGTCTGTCAGATGTTTTTAAAGCCTTAAGAGAGCAAGTATATTGCACTGTAATGAATATGGGACCTGTGTGCTGTTTTGACATGAAGAATTCATTTTAGCATTTAGCAGGTCCTAAAGTATGGCATAAAACAGCATTTCATGGGATGGGGATGTGGCTCAACCAGTAGCGCGATCACCTGGCATGCGTGCAGCCCTCGCCTGGTGTGCATGCAGCCGGGTTCAATCCTCAGCACCACATACAAACAAAGATGTTTTTTCCACCAAAAACTAAAATAAATAAATAAATAAACAAACAAACAAACAAATAAATAAATATTAAAATTCTCTCTCTCTCTCTCTCTTAAAAAAAGAGAAAAGAAACAGCATTTCTAACTTCTCAATCATCCAGACTTAAAACCTTGGAGTAAGCTTCAAGACCTTCCCTCTGTATGCACGTCAAGTTCTGCACATTCTTTCTCCCTAACCTATTTTTCAAAAAAAAAATGTAATTTCTGTCTTGAAGGCTGCCTGGATCTACTCTAATGTGTAGTTGTGTCTTCCTTTTGCACCTCTGGTGGTTGGCATTTGATTACTATCTGTTGAGAGCCACAGCCGAAGGGGCCCCAGCAAACTTTCAGCTGCCAGCAAACTTCCAGCTTCCAGCTGATGATTGGCTCACAGTGGCCCCAGCAACATCTAGCTGATTGGCTCCTCAGAGGAAGTTTTCTGGGGCCCCTTCGGCTGTGGCTCTCAACAACTATCAATCTCAAACTGCAAGAGTGTGAATTTTTATTTAAAAGTAATATTTCACCATAAAAAAACCAGCCATATCTCACTCAACGGTATGTTCTTACTATCTAACATAGTGTGGCATGGAGTGGGTTCATTGCTTGATGATTTAGTGAAATAAATGACTTTGATTATGTGGAACCCAAATAAGATGTTTGAGACCAGAGAAACTTTTTGTAATATTCAGTCCTAAAATAAGAAATAAAAGAGGAAAAAATCAAACATTATAATAAATGTTCTGATAATTATATAGTTACTGTGGGCTTCATTATTATTGGCTGACAGACCAATCTTTTACTTCCCAAGTAGTGATCTTCATCCTTGTATGAGTAGACTTTTATTTATTTATTTATTTTGGGGGTAATTTTTCTTAAAAGGCCATAACTCTAATGTAATAAGGATTATATTAATATCCCCCAAAGAGACTTTATATGACTATGCATATTAACTGCACCCCACAGAACCATCATGCTGAGGAATAAACTTAAATGCTAAGTAGGGTATCAGGAATTGTCCTGTCTCTTTCCTCTACGAAATGTGAGCTCACTATGCATATAAAACACACTGAAGCATAAAGCAGTAAAGTGAACCCTGCCTAGTGCAGTCTGGATAATGAAATGGAAAGTTTGTGTCTGAGTTGCCCAGAATCTTCCTTTTTCCCTTGTTACTACAACAATCATGCTATTCTCTAGAACTTGCAGAGAATGCCTGGGGCCCTTCATGGGGTCAGGCTTGTGAAACACTGAGTAGGTTCAGTAAAGCTTGTCAAGGTGTCTGTGCAGAAGGGATGTTACAATAGTAAAAGCACAGCTTAATTTTAACATGTCAATGTTTTATTTAGACTTTACTGAAAATTTTCTTGTATTGGTCAATATTTTAATTGTAAAATTCCTTTAACCCCCATACTAGAATAAAAATTTTAGTGTAAGGAAAAAATGGTTACTAAAGGTTTAAGATACCATTGAACAGTGGCTTTTTAATTTTTTTGAACACTGGCTATTTTTAAGTGCTTTTAATTGAATGAAACATGTTAAATTACACAGATCTGTGCTTTTTAAAAATATATGCTAAAGATTTATTGTACTTTAATGATAAATTTAAATAAAATTATCAAATTAATAACTTTATTATTTAGTTTGTTAAGATAATATTGAATAGGTAATATTTAATAGGTGTGACCTCTGGGATGCTGAAATGTCCATAATATAAAAGTTTTAGCTACCTAAGACATGACATATTGCCGCAGTCCAGCTGCAGCAAAATAATCCCGGGGGGTGATGAACAACTTGTGTACATTGATACAGCAGGAGTGAGAGCCCTTTATTGTAGGACAGAAGGAGTATTTATACATTCCACACAGCTCATCTTAATTAACATAAACTAGATATAGCAGTCAACCAATAAGGAATCTCCACACTCAGGGTTGCTGGCGTTACCTCACAAACCACTCTCTCTGGCAAAATGCCAGGCGCCATCCAGACTTGTTTACAGACTCTAACAACATATGTCAATATATATTACAATTTTTCTATTATAAAATCTAAATTAAAACTTTGTACCAGTTCTAACTTCAGGATTATTTATTGTGCCTCATGTAATATGTTCCAGTTGATCCATTCATTAATTTTGTGAATAGCATAACTAAACTTATCTCATTTACATATTTATACACTTGCAAGAGACAAATGTAAACAATTTCTTATCTGCCATATGTTGAAATGCTTTAGTGAAAACATAACTGCCTATACAACAAAGATGGCATTGAATATCTGTATAGGAATGTAAAAAGTTATGTTAGCATATATCAGATGTATGTTTTTATGTTTGAGTTTTTTTATCCAGCTAGTTTTGAAACTTAGATTGAACAAGAAAGTGCTATCATGTGGCTTGTTTTTGATGATATATTGTTATGAGGGAAAGCATACCCTGTGAACTCGCCATTTACTAGCTGTGTGACCTTGGGCAAATCACTTAAACTCTCGGAGTCTTCACATTCTTACTTGTGTGAAAATCAGGGAGGAGTTTTAGTAAATGACCTTTTTTAGTGATATTTGTGTCTATAATTCTGTGAATTGGCTAATAATACATTTTGTATTTTCATGGTCATAGTAAATATTTAAATAATTTCTTGTGTGGGTTTGTTTTTTTAAAATGCCATCATTTGGGGGGACTTTTAACAATTAGTCTAGGAGAAATTGTTATGAATAAACATTGGTTGAAAAAAAGCTTCTGGTCTTTTGTAAAGAGAAAAATGAGATTACTTTGGAAAGTTGTGATTATCATTGATGTTAGATCTGAGCTGTCAATGGACACATCATTATGATTTCTCTTTGTTTTCTTAATAATAAATTTCTTGTCAGGTTTCCATTAGAATAATTACATAAGTCAAAATTCCCTAAGCCCAACTCCAATTTGTTTCTCTTTGGTGAGTATACCATGAAATATTTATATAATTTAATGCATCTTTATTTGCTTAAAGTGCTTAGGCTGCTTCTTTCTCTTGTCATTTTAACCCTCAAATGATCCATCTGACTATTCTTTTTTTTCCCTGAATATCTTTATATCTTTTATTTTAGGAATTGTATATTTTTCTGACTAAAATGCTGGTCCAGAATGACTACAATTATTGTTTCTTTCATGATAGGAAATTATTTCACAATTATAATTAACTTGCCATTTTCTGTATGTATGATTTAAAATGAGCTCACAATTAAATGCAAGCATTTCTCAGAGTATTTGAGTGGCTATGTATTGTCTTCTGTGCTTTTCTCACAGATTTGGCAAAAAGATCGCTCATCCTGAATGAATGGCTCTTGCAAGGTATTTTGCCAATCACAATCCTAATTATTTGAAAGGCCTAAAATATTTTTGAAAGTGCTCAAAAGTGGTCGGAAGCAATTTTCTTATCAGCCCTTGTGTCTGATCAAAATGCCCATAAGATTCTCTTGGGAGTAGTGGGGAAGGTGAATTTTAAACATGGTACTTAACATGGTATGATTCTTCTTTGTGGCAGAGCAAGTTTGATCTTTAAGGAATATAGTATTTTGGAAGACTCTGTTAAGTAAATTGGGAATGATTTTTTACTTCATCCAATTCTGTTAGGATCTGATTTGTTGGATTCTAGTGAATCAGAGTTTTAGTGAAGTAGGTTTCATTATATCCCCGAAGAAAACACTCTGAATGAATTTTTACTCCATAGCATTTTTCTGAGATGACTGTAGGTTCTAGCTTTTTTTCTTCTTCTTTTTTTTTAAATAAGAAGACTAAGTCTTTTGAGTGTTGAGTGACTTATGCAAGGTCACCAAGAAGGTCAATGGCAATGCTGGAAATAGAATCTGGGTCTTGTGACTTCTAATGTGTTTCTCTTAGATACATGTTACCTCCTGAAATTAATATGTTAATGAAATTGCCTTATGGTGTGTATAATTACCAACTTTAAGTCTGAAGTTAGCTTAGGCAAATCCTTTCATCTTCCTCTGCACCTCCACCAACTCCCATATGTTCCAGAAAACATTTTATGTAGAAAGCTATTGTGTGCAAGTGTGTGTGTGTGTGTGTGTGTGTGTGTGTGTGTGTGTGTGTGTGTTTGAGAGAAAAAGAGGGGTAGAGGAACAAAATAGATCAGGAAAGACAATTTGTACCTGGAACTCCAGATTGGCATATACCATCAAGAAAATATTTTAAGATCCCAGAGTTTACTCCAGCACTGTAAAGCTTAAATTAAACACATTATTACATTTATATTCTTTTCTAGAACAAAGGCCAGATGTCCATGTCTTGATTCCATGGGTAGACATGTTCCACAACTCTATTAGATCAGCATTATTTTGAAAATTATTTGCAAGCATATTTACATTCTTTATCCAAATTACATTTACACAAGATTATCATAAGCACACAGAAATCTAAGAGAAAAAGCCAAATCTTTTATAATATATATTTTCTTAATATTTAAGTCCTTTTGAAAATCATATAGTATAATGCAGTGTCATTTATAAGATATAATTCCCCATTCATACAAGGATAATAGTTTACAACTATCTTCTTCAAATGATCAGAGTCAATGCTATAATTTTCCAAAAAACATTTTGAAGAGGAAAGAATACAGATAATAGTGTCACTGTTTATCTTGGGCCTGCCTTTTTCCTCTTAGCAATTTTGTCTTCAGGCTGCCTTCTTCTGTAGTGGCAAATTCTGAAGGCAGCAATCAAAGGTTTAAAAAAAAATTACGATTAAACCAAAATATTAAGCAGAAGTGCCCAACCTCAGTGACTGTACATCTTACCACATCTGTTATCCTTGGACCAACCACAGCCAAGCACCAGAATGCTACACAGTATAGAAGGGGAAGAGTAGAGGATAGAGAGGGCACCCTAATGTCTCCAGTAGTCATTCTCTTTTAGTTGACACTTCCTTTACCTAATACAATCAACTACCATCTATCTGATCCATACCGTATGCTGCCTCTTCGCATCCTTTTGGCCATTTGAAAATACAGGGAACTGAGTCATCTTTCCAGGTGACCTTAGTTATGGGATTGTATGGGGAACACTGGTGGAAGGTCAGGGTGACAGCAAACTCTTCCGGACTTCAGCAGGAAGGCTGCTTGGGGAACTGGAGGGCCCATCAGGGCACAGAAGCAGCTCTGGGGACTCCAAGGCCCATCTCATGGGGAGCCTGGGAAGCAGGGTCCTGGGCTTTCTTTCGGTTTAGTTTTTCTTAGGTGCTTAGTCCCAGTACCCTGGGAGAGTCTACCACATCGCTGACTGCACAGGGCCACCAGAGGGCAGTGCTACCCTGAGTGTCGTGCCTGCTTGAAGGAAGGTCCCACTTCCCGACCTGAGGCTGGGGGTGAGCTCACCACATTGCCCAGGAAAGCCCTCGCCCGCAGCTGGCTATCCAGGAGGCCCTCGGAGGCGGTCCCTAAAGCCAGGGGAGTGGCGGGCGCCTCCCCAGGGCCCTGTCCTCCTGGGCAGCAGTCCCCTCCCCCTGGCTGAGGAAACCCGAGCATCGGGGCAGAGTCCACAGGGTCCCACGGCCACGAGGGGCAGCCGCAGGCCTCACACGAGGGGGTCTGTATCCAGGTGAGGACCCTGCTGCACCCTAGGTCCCCAGCTGGGGTGACAGCAGGGCAGGCGGCAAGGGCGCAGGGCCCCGCCCCCAGCACGCAGACCAAAGGGGAAGCGCCTCAGAGGCGTCCCCGGGAGACGGGGGCGGGGCCTGTGCAGGGCGGGAACTTTGAGCCGCGGTCGCGGGGAGCTCTGAGAGGGAGGAGCCCGGAAGTAGCGCCCTGGAGGCGGGGCTGCGGGTCCCGGATGGAGGGTGCAGCTCCCGGGATCCGTGACAGGAGAAGGTGAGTGGCCGGGAGCGGCCCCGGTCTAGGTGCCCACGCGAGGGGGGACCTGGAGGACTCTGCCGCCGCCCTGGAGCCTCGGTCCCGGCTGCCTGTCCCCTGGAGCCGCCGGGGCGGTCCCCTCAGCGCCCACCGCGGACCCCGCGGTCCCGGTTCTCACCTGAGGGCCCTCCTCCTGCTGTTCACAGCGGGTGGAGTTTGACCTGCAGGGTCCTGTTCAGGACGCGGTGGCCTCAGCCGGGTGGCCTGCGCCGCGGACCTCAGAGGAGAAGAGGGGGCCTGACCCGCAGGCCCCTGGAGAGGGGAGGGGAGCCCAGGTGACCTGGGGGCAGGAGGCGTTTAGAAGGGAGACCCGCCCAGGTTTCAGGTGTCACTGACTCTGTGTCCTTTTGTTTTCCTGTGGCACCTGTGGATTCTGGGGTTTAAGTCTTGTTTCCTTCCTGCTCCTGGTGGACATGGGAAGAGACCCTGCGGGTTTTAAGGATTCAGCAAAGCAGTGCAGTTCCTGGAAGTGCCATGGAGAGAGCACCGATAGGGTGGGCATCAGGGGAGGGAGTCCTGGGGCCCCAGGTTCTCTACTGTGTGTGAGAGAGTCGCCTGGGGACAGCTTTTGCAGAATGTGCCCTGGGATAATTCCCAGTGATGGCGGTTGATTGCTAAAATCGGTTGTTTGCATGCTTGGCTTCAGACACCAGCCTAAGCCTGATTCTTCTAGGAAACTCCAGGGAAATCACGAGGTGGACAGTCCTGTTGGACCTTTCGTTTTAGAGATGAGAAAAGTGAGCTGGCAGAGTTTAGGTGATTTTCAAAAGGGTATTTTAATGAAAACCTCAGTGTTTCCTGATGCATGCTGTTGTGGGAGATATGCTTCCATTCTCAAGTGACCAGGGATTTGTATTCAGCCTGGCAGAGATGAATTGAACACCTGTAAGGAATGTGAAGTAGCACGTGTTCTGACTGCTCAGTGTCCAGTTAAGTCAGAACCTAGGACACGTGAGTCTGTAAAAGAGCACAGTGTAAGAGGTTAAGGTTGCATTTTGCCTAATACAAGTTATTGAGTTGAAGTTGCATTTGATAATTTTAAAATATTTAAGGAAGTACAGTGTTTGGTCCGTTTCAGGATTTATTCAATAGAGTATCGGATGTTGTTTCTTTTGACGGCACTGTGGAAATGTGAGCGAGAACAAGTTGGAGACATCTTTCAGGTGGAAGCATTGCCTGAGGAGGAGGTCATCAAGTTGGCCAAGAAGCCATTTTGTGAAGCCCCTGTTGACTCAAGGCTTTTGAGGAAGAATTCATGTGTGGAGACTAATTCTTCATGGGCCTTTGCATTTGGTGAGTCACGGAACATATCTGAGTAGATAATCATTTACCAACATGTCCACAATAATCTCACATATTATGTATGACAGGTCATGGCTCAGTAAATATTACCATTTCCTTTTTTGCATTTAAGAAAACTAATGATGGCATAATACTTTCTTTCTTTTTTGCCTTGAAGTACGTCAGTATCTTGACCAAGCATGATTGTTGGTAGGTAGGATAGCAAGAACTTGAACTCAGGGATTTTATTGTCATGTATCAATCTATTGTTTTTCATTTATTTCTATTAATATATCCAGGTTGGCATCCATTACATTTTTAGCTTTTGACTTTCCCACCTATGGGCACCCTGACAGCCCTCAACTCCCTGTAAGCACAGACAACTCTGTAAGGAACATGAGGATAAATTTCCCTGTGCATGTCCCCTTTTGAAACTGCTTAAGCACTATGTGGGTAATCTATAGACAGGTGGAATTTCTAGGTCAAAGTATGTATGTTTACTTCTTTGACTAAGCACTGCCAAGTGGCTCTTCTGAATAGCTCTGTATGTGGCCAGGATTGTATTATCTAACTTTCTAACTTTTGCATGTTGAGTAGATACAAAGTGAGAGGACACTGTTTTTGTTGGTATTTTTCTTTTCTTTCTTTTTTTTCTTTTGAGAGAGAGAGAGAGAAAATTTTAATGTTTATATTTTAGTTTTTGGCAGACACAACATCTTTCTTTGTATGTGGTGCTGAGGATCTAACCCGGGCCGCATGCATGCCAGGTGAGCATGCTACAGCTTGAACCACATCCCCAGCCCAGTATTTTTCTTGATATCTATTCTGATGCTTTTCTTTGGGGGATTTTCTCCTGTGAAAATGGGCTTCCTCTGGATGCCTCTGCCCGTTCCTCTACTTGACCTTATTTTCTTCTTTTTTTTTTATTTTTATCAAAGTGACTTTTTAATTCCAGTTTTATTAAAGACATTGTCCCTTGTTTGCATAGTCTATATCTAAAGCACTAGTCCTTGCATCAAGGCCCAGCTTGCTCTCAGCTGCCCCAGGAGGGGAACAAACTTTGTCAGTAGCCAAGAGACACCCCTACAGGGGCCACAGTACTCTGGTCCTCTGGTATCTTGCCAGCAGTTCTTCCCACACTCAAAGAGGGTTTCAGACACTGAGTCAATGGTCCGGGTGGTCATTTGTTGCCTTCTAATCTCAAGTTGAGCTCCTCTGAGAGGTGATATTGAAATCCTTCTGTGTACCTGACCCATCATTTTAAATGATGTTCCAAGTTCACTTTTTGGTATATGTGTGGTTCTGGGGATTGAATCCAGGACCCTAAGCCTGTTAGACAAGTGATGTACCTGAGCTACACATTCAGAGACCCCTGTAAATGTCTTTCCCCTTTGCTACAGGGTCTAAATTGCCAAGGCTGACATCAAACGTTCCTCTTGCCTCCCTGGTGGCTGGCATGACAGGCGTCCACCTGGGACTGTCACACTCTAGCCTGTAATGGGAACTCATGTGCCTCTGTCCAGGGCTGAGCATGGTTCTGCAGAGCTGTGCTCCAGGCTCCCTGCAGGGCTGTGGAGGCCTCTGCTGCCCAGCAGCCCTGGTGTCCTCTCCAGTGCTCCTCCCAGCCGAGGGCAGGCAGCTGCCCATTGCTGTAGGCTGACTTTATTTTCTTCTTATGGCACTCATACTTTCTCAAGAGTATGTTGGATTATTTGTCCATTACGAGTCTAACAGGTCCTCTAGAACGTTCAAACAATTAGTAAAATTCCTAAATAGTAAGTGAGCATGCACAGAAATTGGGCTAATGTTTTGGGAAGAACAATGTTGGATGATATATTCATGGCTTGAATATATCATCCAACATGAAGTTATATTTTATTATTTACAAAATAATAAAACAATGAAGCAATATATCCCCAGGATCTTAGGCATTCTGATCATCTCTGGGTAATGAAATGGAAGTAAAGGTATCAAAGCCAATTATCATCTGTTTCCAATTTTCTGTGATTTGGTTCAAGTGGTGATATTTATTAATTAATGGATCAAATAGGTTCATAATTGTTTTAGAGTATAATTAGGTGCCTTCAAACTTTTGACTGTATGTGCACATTTGAGAATGGTTCCAGCCATTCTGTCATCCTTTGGATCATTCCCCTCCTATGTCCTGTGAGACATTTTCTATGTGAGGCTTTAAAAAGAAGAGAATATTGTGTAAAGAAACCTTGGGATCTGTGCAGTATAAAATTGAATGGGTTCATTCAGAAATCAGAAATTCTATTGAAAGATATTTGCATGAGCCAAATAAAACCTATTTTTAGGCATCCTGGTAAAGACAAGGTTTTATCTTTATGTCTCATTTTCTATGTTTTGTTGTTGTTGTTGTTGTTGTTAGAATGAAATTCATATGTTGCCAGACCATTCTATCAGATGTGTAACTAGATGTCATTTAAATTACCCACTTTTACATGGTAGACATTTTTTAATGAACACTGCCTGTCTGCACCTTTTTTAAAAACAGGACTGGGATCAGAAGCCCAAATACCAATGGTCAGCTGGAACATATTTTTCATTTGGCCTACCTGTCAGTATTCCCTGAGGTCATCTGTGCAATCAGCTTTGTTACTCCTGCTCCCTCACTGGATTTCATAGAAACCATTGCTATGTATCGATCAGGGACACAAATCCCACAACATTGCGTTCTTTGAATATCCAGAGTCCCACTTTTCACTTTGCCATGCCTGAGATCAGCAGAAATATTTATCAGCAAATGTGAGATTTTCAAGGATCCAATTCTATGTGCTCCTTTCCCAAAGAGCCTTAGGCAGGGATATAGCATACATAAATATTAAGTAAAGGCCATAGTTTTTAAATTGTCATCCATTGAATAGTTGACACATGTCTGAGATACTTTTTATTTTGGAGGAGGTATTATTTAATAGGGAATTCCAACAGCTACGTAATAGTGAAATGAGAAGTCTTGCATCCATTTAATTTTGTTTCTGATGATTTTTATGTGAAAGGATAAGATACTTCCTTGTTCCCTTGCAGATGTTGCCCACTTCTGTGAATGGATGCGGGGTGTCACCTACTACTTGCATATCTGCATGTTGGGCTTGACACTGCTATCGTACTTGGTAGTTGGCAGAAAGTCAATACTGAAGTTAAGTTCTTGTGTTCTAGCAGCAGAGCTGAAGATCCTTGGTGTGCCACCTTCTGCAATCCATGCTGCTTTGTTCATGTTCCTTATTGACTTCCTGGTGAGCATCATGGTCTTCTGGTCTTGAGAATGGCCAAGCATTGCACTATGAATGTGGAAGATGGGCATGTGGAAGGCTCCAGGGAGGAGGGATCATTGATCATGTACTCTAATCCATGTGCCTGTTTAATGACCTGCTTTTTTTATTTTGGGGTTTTAAGGGAGACACTGCACTCAAACACTTCTGTGCAGCTGGGAATTCAGGCTTCTGCTTCACCTTGAAGTAAGCATTAATGATTCCTTTCCAGAAGACATGAGAAGAGAGAGTGAGCCTCTGATATCATGCAGGTTCCTTGCATTGCCCATGGGCTAGAGGAGAGAAGAGTTGCTTCATGAGATTTGATCCCCTTTTTCCTGAAGAGTTCCACACAGAGGTGAGTCCCCAGCATGTTTAGACACCATTTCAGACCCCTTTGTTGACGGAAATGAACCAGAGCCCCTGATGATGTGGATGAGCTAAAGATGGATTTGCTATGAATTTTCTATTTCGTTTCTCAGGGCCTGAGTCAAGCCAGCCTTTGTGCTGTCAGCACATGAGCTGCTGGTCAAATGTGAGGAAGTGGTCTTGCTTTATGAAAAGACCACCCTGATTCAGTGAGCCAGAGGCAATCTGCAGTACCTGTTTTCCTGTAAAGGCAGATTGCTGTGGATGGCCTCTGGCCTCATCATGCAGCCCTGCTCAGAGTAGGGGATTGAGGATCCAGGCAGATTCCTAGTTCCTTTTAACCTTTATTACCATTGGGCCACCCCAGGATACTTGGACTGTACCTGGTCTTCTGGCCTGGGTCAGGGGATGTGAGGTTTGGAATCCCCCTCTGTGGCAGGATCCCAAGGCCCCCCAGCCTCTTGAGGGCAGGCACAGCCTTCCCTAATTGTGTTAGAGGGGGAGACTTCTCCCACCCATCCTCATCCATGCTCATCACACATTTTGTAGCTTGACACCTGAGGACCTTTATTCATTAACTTAGTGGTTAGTGGTGATGGTTGCTAAGACTAAATGACTCTTTCAAGGTTACATCACTTGTATGGTAGGGCTAGAGCATTGATCTTCCTAATTGATTTCATGGGACTCTCTCATGGAAACTGTGACTGCCTCCTAAACACACACTCTACATTTGGAGTGTCAAAATTCTTGGCACTGCCTCCTTGGCAAGTGTATCTTGTCTTCTACATGGGAATTTCACAAATATTTTCCTTTGGTTTGTGGAGGTCATGCAGAAGTGATTTTATTTGAAATAGCCCAAACAAGAAATACCAGTTGTCTTTTTCGCACATGGATGTGTGTAGTAAACACCCCTTTCTGTGTGCTTGCATGAGTTGCTCCTTTGAATTTGTTGAAGAATGGTTGGTGGGGGAGCAAGGTAACGAGAGATGGATATCAATGCTTGTCCAGTATTCTGAAGTGAAGAATGTATTGAGGATGTGAAGGCTTTTCTAGCCAGTTCCTATGGCTCACTCAGGGATCAGTCAGAGGATTCTGTCTGGTAGACTCTTTGGAGTAGATGTCAAAGTGGCCTGGTCGTACCCTGTCCAGGACTGAATGCTGAGCTTGAGTGGAAGCTTCTTGTCAGTTCAAGCATTTCCATGAGTCTGTCCTCTGTTCTCTTTGTTTGTTTGTTTGTTTTATTTTTTCAGTTTTCAGTGGACACATCTTTATTTTATTATATGTGGTGCTGAGGATCGAACCCACTGACTCGCGCATGCCAGTCGAACACGTTACCACTTGAGCCACATCCCCAGCCCCCTCTGTTCTCTTTTTTCCCAGCAGTTTCTAACAGGAAAGGAGAACAAACATTGAAAGTACGGTGATTGATTATTTATACCAATGTTATTTGAATCAACTTTGTATAATTCAAAATTAACTTTTTGCTAGTAAAATTTCATATGTTGAGGAAATAATGAAAATATTGGGGTTGGGGGATGAGGATGGGCAAATCAAATATTTTTGAGCACCAAGACCTGTTTTTTTTTTTTAACTTAAATAATAAACTGCCAGAGGACCACACCAAGTAGATATTTCCAGAGACAGTGGGAAGGCAGTGGCACATGAGGAAGGGAAGAGCTCTCAGGATGGGAAGAGGGGGCCGCTTCAGGACTCACCGGGCATGGCACGAGGCTACTGGCCATGATACATGCCTGGGCCCACTGAGTGGGGCAGATCCATGCTCTGTGTCCCTCTACACTCCTCTGTAGCCTGTGTTGGCAGCAGATCAGGGAATTGGGGTCAGAAGTGCTCCCAGTAATATAGGCACCAGCCCCCAGAGTGTGTTTCTAGCCCTTTCCCCACCTGGCCTGACTTGGTGCTTGTGTTGATGCAGGGCTGAGACCCTACAGTCATCAGAATGTGTCTGTGGTCCAGATCCATCCTGCATGGCCAACATGCTCAGACCTTCAGCTGGGTCCTAGGCCTGCTACAACCAAACTCTGTCAACTGGGTGGCCAACCACAGAGGAAGGGCCTTCCCTCAAGCTCCAGGAGCTCAACACACTAGGTGTTGGGCGGTCCCACTGCCAAAACACCTCACAGGTTCCTAGGGGACTGTCTCCCCAACTCTCCCAGCCCTTGCCCACTCTCCTATTGCTGCCCACGATCTGTGGTTCCCATATGGGCATCCCGTCCTGGCTCCAACCTCACATAGCTGGTATTCCCCAGTCTTCCTGGTATCTGGGTCCAGACTCTCCTCTTCCTACAAGAATATCAGATATTGTATTTGGTCCCAGTTGAGGCTGTGTTCCATCATGTGAGCTCTTAGCTTCATCACTGTGCAAAGACTCTTTTTCCACACAAGTTCGCACGACTTTTGGCTGGCTAAGAATTTTCAGGCAACACTTTTGTAATGAGTACACTTTCCTTCCTTCGGATCTCTCCCCAGTGAGCATTCCTCACACCCTTGTCCTAGTTATTTTATGGCAGTTTCCCTCCTTATGGCTGAGAGGACCTAGTGACACCTGGATTCACACGTTCTCCTTAATCACCAACACACTGCAGAATTCTCCAAAGGGCCATATATGCTCCTGGAAGTTGGTGGTGGAAATAGTTCTCCATCCATTAATCACTACTCACTCACTAATGTCCTTGTGTCCTTGACAAAGGCTCTCCCTTTCCTGGTTTTCCTGAATAGAAATCCTCTTGCATCTTGGATGAATAGGGTTATACATTGTGCAGAGGTTGTTGGTCCACTGAGCATCTTAGAGACTGTTCTTTATGGAGCCTAATGATCCTCATTGGGGAATGAGGCCAGGGTCCTAACTGTGGTTAGTGTGAGGACTCCATGGGTTCAGAAGAGGGAAAGAAGGACAAGGGAAACTCAAATGTCCCTTCATGGCCCCTGGAGTTAGAGGACTTACCTCTTTGCACCTGGGATCAGGAGACCTCATTTCCTCGAGGACATGCACACTCAGACGTAAATCTTGAGTGTGGGTTCCTTTCTGGGGTCCAGGGCTGTTGTTAGCCACCAGGAAAGACAGTGCTCTCCATGCTGAGTGGAGCCATTTTTGCCAGGAAAGGGAGCTCATGGTCACGCCTTGTGCAAAGCATCCCAAGCCAGGGGCTCCCATCCCTACATTCCTGTCCTGAAAGGAAGCCACTCAGAGGCAAGGTGGGTCCAACCACCTCCCATGTGTTCACTCAGCACTGTGTTCCGGCATCACCCCAGTTAACAGTCTTGATGGGATTGGACGTGGCTCAGAATGTCACCCTCATGAGCTCTACCCTGCTACAGCTGCAGTTCTGCAGTGGGAGAAACTCAAAACCTCGAAACACATGCACATGAAAGAAAAGAGCAAGAGCCAGAGCCCAAACAGGCCAGGTGTGGCAAAGACAGCTGGAGTGCCTAGGTTGGGACTCAGAATTATGTCAGTGGGGTGGCATTGCTGCTGGCACCAGCATGATAACAGAGAGCCAGCCCTGCTCAATTTGGGGAGCAGTGTGTTGGGGAAGGCAGCAGAAATTGAGAGGCAGGATTGAGTTTGGACCTAGGAGGAGGTTGGGTAAAAGGCCAGTGTGGGTTGGAGGGCCTGGGCAGATAGAGAGAGGCCAGGGCACACCCCAAAGCCTGGGGACTGCACTTGATGTCCAGGGTTGTGAAACACTGCCTCCCCTCTTACTCACAACTGAGAGCAAGAGGCATCGATGAGTTCAGTTTGTGTGCAGCTGCATCCAAGGTGGCTTGGCTAGGTACCTCTGTTTCCTTGACTCAGGAGGCTGGGAGTCCAGGCTCCACTGAGTCTCAGCTGGGAGGATCAGAATCTGAGTTTATGCCTGTGTTCCTAGTAGGATCCATGTTGGCTGAGCCTCAGTGTTTTTGTAATGAGAGGATGGGTGACTGTCATGTCTTTATCACAGGACATACTTGCTAAATGGATTTGTTTGCTCTGAGGAGGAAAGAGGGGGGAGTGGTGCTGGAGACAGGGATGCAGACAGGGGTTATGGACTTGGCATAACTCGGTCTTGGAGATGATATCCCATCACCTGTACCCACTTCAATTCCCATGAATCAGGAGGCTGAGCCCCCTTGAGGTGAGGGGTGAACCGGTTCTGGGCATCAGGATGCTGTGGTACCTCGGAGTCTCTGTGAGACCCCAACACTAGACACACTTGGCCCTTTTGAAATCTTAGGAGAAGCTTTGGGAAGTTGTAAGGCAGAGGGGAGCAGCCTCTGCATCTCAGTGCCCTCCAACTTGCCATGGTGTAGAGAGGGAACTGCAGCCAGGATAGGACGGACATTGGCCACATCCCTGTGTGGGACACAGGCATGATTGAGTTAGGGTGCATTATTTTTCTCTCTCCTTCTTCTGATTGCCCCATCTCTACATTTGTGCTTTAGCCACCTGTGAGTCCCATCTCTGGTTTCAGAGAGAATAGAGGGTGTTATGGGCCAATAGACACAATAAACCCTAGAGATTAGATGCTACCTTACTTTCCAGAAAAGATTGGGCACACCATGAGTTGCACAATGATGGGACCAGGGTCCAAAAGCTGCTGAGAGGGAAGGACTGGTTGTGAATGCATTTTTGAAGGCTCCAAGCTGGAACTCTAGTGGTACCAAGCAGGGCAGATGCTGGTGGGGATGTTTGGGTAGTTGTTGGTGAACACATGCGCACCTGAGATGGGTAGGCATGGAGGAGAAATCAGCAGCCCATAGGGCTTTTGAAAGTGGTCTTATGTGAAAAGAGGCTCAGGTATGGGCACAGGAAATGACATCATTGCCTTGACAATGGATCAAACAGAACATGGAACCCTGGTATCCAGGCACCCACTTCACTGACCAAGCCATCCGAGCTCATTTGGTTGGAGAAACTGGAGTGAGAAGGATGTTCCCCTGTCCTTGCAAACAATGCCGAGCCTCAGGCTCCCAGGAATCTCAGGGGGGCCAACTAGCCCTTTTGTGGATACACTGGGTGAGGCTTCATCTTAGACGCCAGATCCTCTGGCGATTGTCGCAGAGGAGCTCAAGAGTAACAGTGAGTAGGACAGGGCAGGTGAGCCCAGCAGGCCCTCTAGTCTGATCCCTGATGAATGGCCCAGGACTCCTATTCTGACTGTGTGTGTGTGTGTGTGTGTGTGTGTGTGTGTGTGTGTGTGTGTGTGTACTGATGGGAACTGTCCCATTGTGCTTTGACTCTAGTGTATTGGCACAAGTCATTTTTCTGTTTGTCACCATTTCCATTTTGAACCCACCATTCTTGGTCCCAACCCAGGGTGAAAATGATCAGAACACGGAGGAGCCCTTCAGCATACAAAGCCTTGAACCTTACAGGCAGGACCAGCTTAGGAATGAGCTCCTGCCTGACATTGGTGGGAGGAACCTACATTTCAGCAGCAACATGGGGTTAATCTCCTGGGATTTCATCCCCACCCAGCACGTGCTGGATCTCTTGTTCCCAAGGTAAGCACCAGACCACCAAGCCCAAGTGTGTAGCCCCCTCATGCCTGGGTCTTGGGGCTGCCATGTACCTCTCAGGGACCCAAAGGTTTGTAATACCTAATGAGATAGAGGACCACACTCATAGTGGAAAGTCAGCCCCAAATGGGACGAGTCCTGGAGGTGCCTGCCACAGCCTTGCAAGGGCAGTGAACTCCCCTCTCAGGGAGAGAAACCATCCTGACTCCAGCTGATCCACAGAGGTCCGTGGAGCAGTCCCCACACACTGGGCACCACAGCTCAATGGTGTGCACTGAGCTCATTCCCAGGTGGACTCAGCGAGGCCAGGTGGTCTTTCTGGTGTGATGTTGGCTTCGTGAAGAACGTAGATCTGTGCCAGAGGCGTCTCAAAACTCGGGCCTTGGGAAAAGCACTTTTGGATTAATAAAGACATGTTAGTTTCCATAGTGGGACAGAGCGTCCTAGCTGGGACATAGCTGGACAGGGGCTTTGGACATGGCAGCTCCCACACCCAGAGATATGTGGGAATCAGCAGTTTGGGCTCATTCACTGATGAATACAGAGAAAGCACCCACTGTGTGAAGACACGTTTCCAGTCATGTTTCATAATCCAGTGAAAAATGAGGTGCAAATGACTGCCATTGTGTCCCTTTTCATGGGGGTCAGGCTAAAACCGCAGGTGCCATGAGTACATATCCTACATGTGAATGCATTCCTGACTCCATGAGGCATAACTGCACGTTGTCCTCTTCAGTGACTGTGATGGACCCCTGGACCAACTTCAACATGGAATGAGCTTGGGGTCAAGAGGGTGGGCTCCTGTTTCCACAATAGGGACCTGCAAGGTGATTTGACTTGGGAAGGCTGAGGCTGCTCTCCCCAATTCTGTTTTCTGCCTGCAGTGTAAGGTGTGGGGCTTCAACAGTAGGAGGGGTAAGGCGGGGAGTTGTAGGTAGTCATGGTCCTCTGGGAGAGCCCCTGGGACAATGGATCCCCCACACCACACCTCCCTGTCCTCCCCCAGGGCCACAGAGATGTGGTCTGCACTCATGGGAAAAGAGAGGTCCACTGCTACTCAGGGAGACTCAGTGAGAGCTCACAGAGAATGAGGTAGCACTGCAGCCCACGCCAGGGGAGGAGTTGTCTCTTGAGCCCTGAGAAGAGTGGGCAGGAGGACAGACACTCCTGGAAGGTGCATTCCAGGTTGGAGAGCAGGTAGCCAAGAGGAAGAAGAGTGTCAGGCCTGCCAAGAGGAGGGGAGAGCTGGTCAAACCATGGATCTAGCGCTCCTTCGTTGAAGGTTCTTTGCCTGTGGCGACCTGTCCTGTCCCTGCCTGTACAGCCACTGTGACTTGTCTGGGGTGGACTGGTGTCTTCAGAGCCAGGGACGGTTCAGGAGTGTAGAGTCAGAGGTTTGCTCTGGAGGCCGTGGCAAAGGCAAGGCCAGGGTTTTGCTGACTCCACACCTGCCTCCCCACAGTGCCTCACCTTCCTTCCTGGGGACCTGGGTGAACTTCTTCATCGAGGCGTCCCATCAGCCTCCAGGCTCTCTGAGTCTGCAGCTGCTGCTGCCGTATATGTATCTCTTCCTGGAGCACCAAGCACACCACCTCCTGGCCCCAACTGAAGATGGCATATCAAGCCAGGCAGAGCCTGAGAGCCAGGCGGACTATGGTGAGTACCTAAGGGTATATGAGGAAAGGTCCGACTGCTGTCCCACTGCAGGGAGTCTGTATGCCTGGTGTTGTGCTGGAAATTAGGATAAGCCTTTGTCCACTCAGGAAGTGACCCCAGTCTTCAAAGAGGTCCTGTGTGGGCTAAGGGCCTGAGTTCTTCCTGGGAGCAGGGGTATTGTCTGTCTGTGCGAAGGTCAGGGCAAGGCAGTCATGTTGGCATCTTTTCTCCTCTAGCTACAAGCTCAGTTCCTGTCACGGCTCCTAAGCCAACCCCAGAGCCAGAGCCTTCTCCCTGGGAAGGGGCAGAGCTGGAGTCCAGGACATCAGGGGTCTCCACTCGGTACTCCCCACGGCCCCAGTACAACAGGCGGGTGAGAGGCAGGTGCCTCATTCACGTCTACCTGGAAAACGAAAGGACAACACAGTATCAGAGCATCCTGGTGAGTCTTCGAGCAGGGGAGTCTCCTGGGAGCCCACACTGGGGAAGACCGAGTCCACAGCAAACACCTTGGACTAGGCCTGTCTTCTTGAACTGGAGCTTCTGGAAGGTCAGGAAGGAGAGCAGAAAGTGAGGAAGAGAGAGGCGGGAGAGCAGCAGCATGCCAGGTCTGGGTGCGAGTGGGCCTGCGTGTTTTGGGGTGTGCAGGTCAGAAGTGCAGGAGTGAGTGCTGGGTTCAGAGGAGGTCAGAGAAATATCAAGGGTGCAGGCCGTCCTCTACTGACCTTGGTATTGAGGAGGAGTATATTGAACCATGGAGGTTGAAGCAGAGGAGTTGGCAGTCATTTTCTTGTGTGTGAGAGGGGATATGTTGCTGGTTGAAGGGAAGGGAGCCATTGTAGAATGATTAGGGTGGGTAGGTGTGGGTCACAGACAACTGGGGGCCTTGGAGGGGCCCATTAGTGTCCTAGTTTGCATGTATATGAATAGATATTCAGCGGCTCTCTCTGCAGAATTTTCCTGGGTGTGGAGTATCCATCATGAGACTCTGGTGTCCACCTCCAGGGGAGCCATGTTGAACCACTGCACCTGCTGGGTCCGAACCTCCTGATACCCCAGAAAGCACTGACACTCTCGAGCCCAGCAACTTCCATGCCTATCATTAAAGAGTCCTAGTGTGTGTTGTGCCCTGGCTGTCAGGACCAAAGCACCTAGGGTTTGTGCCTGGTCCACACAAAAATGCAGCTGCATCCCAGACCAGAGCAGGGATATGGAAGTCCACTGGACCATTCCTCCCATATTGATGGGACTAGAGTGTGTCTGTACAAAGCCTTTTGGTCCTTATTCCCTTGTCCCTGTAGGGCATAGCAGGTTGAAGCAAACTTTTGTACCAAGATTGGACTAGAGGCTCATAGGAAGACCCCACATGATCACATAAAGGCCTCAGGTAGCAGGGTATCAAGATGGTGCCCTTGTGTTGAGAGCTCACTTGTCTCTGATTGTCCTTGAGCACTGTCCTCTGGGTAGCTACTCCCAAATTCCCTCTCTGATGAGCTTTCTCCAACCCTGCTCAGGTGACCTGCCAGGACACAATTCCAGTCATCATCCGCAGGGCCTTAGATGCACACTTGCTCCAGCAGGAGGATCCAGAAAACTACGAGCTTCTGCAAATTGTCTCGAACCATCAGAGTAAGTGGAACCATCAGAGGGTAGGGAGCAGTGAGTCACAGTGGGCTCACGATAACTGGGAGCCAAAACACAGTGTGCGTTGGCCCAATGCCCAGGAAGAGTATGGTGGGACTTGTGCACAAAACAAAGTGTAATGATGGGGCATAAATCTGCAGGTTCTTCATGTTCCCCAGGGGCTGTGGACCTGCCTATCATGTTTTCTTTCCTTGGCCTGAGGAGGCATTGCAAAGCTATTATCCACGAGGGGCCAAGAAGAGAGGCTTCTTTGTCTTGTGTCAAAGAAGACAGACAACCACAGGGTGCCTACTTTGGCAGCCTTTCCTGACCTAGATGAGTACATGAGAAAAGCAGTTCAATGAAGAATCATTTCTGGCTTCCAATCTTTCTATTCACTGCAAACTGAGTCCATTTAGGACCATAGGCCATTTCTAGAGAGAAGTGTGTGGTAGAATAGAACCCTCCACAGCTTGTAAACTCTTCTTAGAGAGAGAGAGAGAGAGAGAGAGAGAGAGAGAGAGAGAGAGAGAGAGAGAGAGAGAGAGAAGAGGGGAGAGGGGAGAGGGGAGAGGGGAGGAGGAAGGAGGAGGAGGAGGAGGAGGAGGAGGAGGAGGAGGAGGAGGAGGAGAAAAATGAAAATAAGTTGAAGGAGGAGACAATGAATAAGAAGGTCAAGATGACTATAAGAAGAAGCATGAGAAGAAGATGAAGAAGAACAAGAACAAGAAGGAGAAACACAAGCCGAACAAGAAGTATAACAATAAATTGATTAAAAATGTGAATGAGAATTATACTCATGAGGAGGAAATGCAGAAGTGGGGAACTCAAGAGAAATATATTGCTCTGGATGGCACAGCCCTGCTGTGGACATCCTCCACCCACGCTCAACACACCTCCAAACCATACCCCTCAAATTAGTGTAGCCCTGTATGAGTGGATGAATCCACTGGCAAGGTGGAGGCACCCACCATCAAGTGATTCCCCCAAACCCATGTGATCATTGCTGCAGTGGGGAGAAAACCTTCAACACATGAGTCTTTGGGGACCAATCCAGATACAAAGTCTAGCTGTTTCTCATTGGTGGGTCCAACGTGAACTAAGAGGTTCTGGGGTGCGAGGGGCTATTTCCTTGAAAGGTGTTCCTGTAGTGGACCTCCTGTGCATAGAGGGTCCTCAGGGAGGAATCAGTGGGGAGTCTTTGGTGGAACAGTAGCTGGATTTGGGGGCTCTCAGGTCTGTGTGTGAGACCTGAGCTGGCAGAGGCTCTCAGTTGTGGGGGATGTTGGGTAGTGTATTCCTTGAGTGTCACCTACCACGCCTCTGCCCCTGCCTCTCCAGAGCTGAGGATCCCTGCTGATGGGAAAGTATATTATGCCCTGGATGGAGGAGTGAATTATAACTTTCTTCTTCGGGAAACAGATGCCAGCAAGTCGTTGAAGGTCAAGCCAAAGGAGGTAAACAGCCACCTTCTTCAGTCTTTACTCCTGGTGCCACTCCACATCCTCCAAGGGGATAAGAACCTCAGGTTCTGGATGGATGTTGCAGAACGCCCACAGAGCCAACTTCCAGGCTGGGTGGGGTGCAGTTGCTGGGTTTTGCTGATGTTGTCATCCCCCACAGTTCTTGGAGCCTTCTGTGGCAGTGGCATCCAGGATCCCAGCAGCTGTGAGCAGCAGCTCTACAGTGGCTGCAGGATCATTGCCCCAGGCCACCCAAAGCAATGAGTGGTGCATGAGAAAAGTCACCAGTAGCAGCTCCTCTCTGCTTCACTCCAGCGAGCAGGTGGAAGACAGCCGCTTTGTTCACATCCTCCTAGAGGGACAGAGCCTGAGGGAGACAAAGCGCATCCTGGTAAGCCCGACAGCAGGGCTGCCTCCTGGGTGTCCACACAGTGGAAGGCAGGAGACACAGCCAACCCCGGGGCTGTGGTGGGAAATAGAGAGAGGTCCGTCTTAAGGGCTTGACCTGAGGAGGAAGAGCATCAGCATGCCCAGCTCCAGCGGTGAGTTGGCCTGTGTACTGTGGGTTTTGCAGGCCAGAAGTGCAGAAGGAAGTGCTGTGGACAGATGAAGGCAGAGATATGTCCAGGGTGCAGGCTGCAGTGCCTACAACTTGGTATTCTCAATGAGTGAGGTTGGAGCAGAGGAGGTGGCAGTGACTTGTCACATGTGTAGGAGGGGATGTGTTCCTGGTGGCAGGGAAGAGAACCTCCTTAGCATGACTAGGTGTAGGAATTTGGGGTCGGGATCACCTGGGGGGTCATGCCAAAGCTTTGGAATGTCAGCCTTTGCATGTATGTGAATAGGGAGCTAAAGGGGTTCTTGGCAGAATTTCTATGGATGTGCAGTAGACACGCTAATGCTACAGGTGTCCAGCTGCAGAGGAGACATGTTCAGTGACTGCCAGTGCTGAGTCAAGTACATCATTACAACCAGACTCGCACCGAGCTTCCAGAGGCCAGGGCCTATCAAAGCTATCATGAAGCACTCAAGTGCACACTCTTGTATCTGAGTCTGTTTTGTGTAGTGGCATAAAGGACCAAAATTTTCAGTGCATTTGCCTCTTCCACCCACAAAGGCAGCCTGCATCCCAGAGCACACTTTGTGTGCAGATCCCTTGCCCATTGATGCCATCTCAGTGAGATGAGAGTGTGTCTGTGCATAGGCAGTTTGGTCCTTTGACCTGAGTGGAATGTGGCTCCCCAGGGGGAGGGGAGATGGCAGGTACAGGCAGATATTTGTACCAGGATTGTTCTAGTAGCACATTGCAAGAACCCAGGGGGTATATGGAGGCCACACTCAGGTAGCAGGATAACAAGATTGTGCCCTTGTATATGTAGCTGAGATTTCTCCTGAATGTTTGACCACAGTCTTCTGGGTAGCTCCTCTAAAAGCCATTCTCTGATGACATTTGTCCCACCCTGATCCAGGTGACCTTTCAGGAGATGGTGACAAGCCTCATCCACAGGGCCTTGGACCAAAATATGTTGCAGCATGAGGATGTGGACAACTTTGAGCTGCTGAGAATGATGTCTGAGAATGAGAGTAAGTAGGACAATCAGACAGGGGGGAGACATGATCCACAGTGGGCTCAGGATAACTCACAGCCAAGAGAAAGTGGACCTTGGCCCCAAAATACCAAAGTGTGGTGGGCCTGGTGCAGGAAACCAAGTGCAGTGATGGGCGTGTCCAATGTGGAGGGGCTCAATGAGGCCCCAGGGGGCTGCTGGACCTCCCTAAATGTGTTCTCCCCTGGACCTGGTCTGGCAATGCAAAGCTAATATCAATGAGGGAAAGGCAGAGAGAGGCTCTATCCATCATCAGTTTGGTTTATGGCTCACTGATAAGGATGCCTTCAAATGAAGAGGAGGAGAACATGGGTCCTGATTGGATCAGCATTGCTGTGGACGGAAGCAGCACAGGTTCTGATCCATGGCCAGGATATGAGAAGTCCTGCCTACTCAAGAATGTCAGGATTGCAGCAACTGGGAACAGGACTCAGTGAAGAGGAAGTCAAGGCCAGGGGACAGCCTGTTTGGGTTCTTTTGGGAAGAATTCCAAGTCCTCTGTGCCTGGGTGCCCATCTACTGAAGATATCAGAATGGCCAGGTTATTATTCCTTCCAGCAACAAAGAAGGGCTCTGAAGAACGTAGGCCACAATGCTGAGCTGTCCACAATGCTAGTGCTCTTTCCTTTTTTGTGAGCCAGACACTCCTAGCCTCCACCATCCCAGCCTGTCCACAATAGAACCCACCATCTGTCGGGCACGTAAGTGAGTTTTCCCATTTTCACACACCGCCTCATTTGGGTTGGCTCTGTCTCACACATGAGGAAGACTGAGGTGCAAGGAGCTGGGCAAGGGGCAGTGTCTGAGAATCTCAGGGACTTGGGAGGCAGCGCAGGAGGATGGGGATTTCCAAACAGCCTCAGAAACTTAGGGAGACCCTGTACCCAAGTAAAAAGGCCTGGAAATGGTCTCAGTGCTTAGGTGCCTCTGGTTTTATCCCTGGTAAAAAATTAAGTCAATCAATAAGAAATTACCAAACTGAGAATCTACGAAGGTGATTTCAGAAACAGACTTTCAACCCAAGCATCAGTTGAGAGCAAGCTCCAGACCAGGGGAGGTTTGTGTGTAACAGACGTCAAAAGGGAGGACTACCGGGGGCCTGGAACCCACTAGGTGTGATGGCATCTATGCCTTATGGCAGGAGGGTGGCAGTGATGCTGGCCCTCTCCTAGATTTTGGAAACCTTGTTTTCATTGGGGAAGCTTTATGGAGGTGGAATCTATTTTAGCAATCCTGGTCCAGATGAGGTGCTGACTACCACAGGTAGAAGCCTATCCAGAATGTGGTGTCTGTTATCCAGTCTTTCCTGACTGTGACAATGACAAAGAAAGGAAGTCACTTGTCTTTGGTCTTGGTTTCACTCCCGGCCATTGATTGAGAACTGATTTCATCTTGGACTACTGAACAGAGGCTGCATCTGGGCAGAAGAGTGTGATAGATTTGAACTCTTCAGAGGACGCCCCACCATTGCCAGAGAAAGAAGGAGAAGGAGGAGGAGGAGAAAGAGACACTCCCGAGTGGGTAGAGGATCACACGATGAAGATCAGGAGGAAGAAGAAGAAAAAGCAGGAGGTGAAACAAAAGGAAGGGTGGAGGGAGATACACAAGAAGAAGAACAAGAAGGAATCATGTAAGAACAAGAAAAAGACCCAGAAAGAACTACAAGAAGATGCAGGACAGAAAGAAGAGCCAGAAGTAGAATAAGAACCAGAATACAAGTACCAAGCAGACAGCTCATGATGAGAAACAAGGGGAAGGAGAGCGAACCTAGAAAACAATAGAGTTCTCCAGGGCACCACCCTGTTGAAGTCCTCCCATGTCCATGCCCAACACACCTCTGATGGATACCACCTCCCCTCCGCGTATTCATCCATGAATGGATTCATCCAGGGCAAGGGGATGAATTCACCCACCATCCAACGCTTCCCTGAATGCCCATGTGTGAGCATGGCTGCCCTGGGGAGAAAGGCCTAAGCACAGGAGCCTTTGCCAATCCTGATGCACAGCCTAGCAGTGTCCCTTTGGCAGATCTAACCTGCACTGAGAAGTTCTGGGGCCCAAGGTGCTGTTTCCATTGCCAGGTGCTCTTTTGGTTTAGAATCCTGTACATCATCTTCTCCAGGGAAGAATCACTGAGGGAGTCTTTGGTGGCACTGTAGCTGGATAGGAGGGCTCTCAATTCTGGTGCAGGCTCGCCCTGGCGGAGACTCTCAGGGGGTGTGGGTGTTTTGTGGTATAATCCTTGAGTGCCACCTAACAATTCTGTCCACTTTGCTCTGCAGAAATCAAGGTCCCTGACCACTCACTCGTGTATCTGTCCATGAATCCGGGAATAAAATATTTCATCGTGAGGAAATGCCCCGAAGTCAAGGGAAAGGAGGTAAACACCTACCTTATTCAAGCTGTACTTGTACTGCCATTCCACTCCCACCTGGGGAAATAAGAAGCCTCATCACCTAGACATATGTGCTAGGAGCCCATAGAGCCAACCGACAGGCTGGGTGGCTTTCTGTTTCTGGGTTTGCTGATGTTCCATCCCCCACAGTTCTCAGAATCAACCTGCAAGTCCTCCAGGCCGCTTTCCCACAAGCAGGTGGGAGACACCTGCTTAATTCACGTCCACTTAGAAACACAAAGTCCAAAGATGGCCAAGAAGGTCCTGGTAAGCCTGGGAGCAGGGGTGTCCCCTGGTGCTTACACCTGGGTGGGGAGCAGACACTGGTCCAATACCATGGAATACTCATGCCCTCTTGCATTGGAGCTTCTGGAAGATCAGGAGGATAGATGGGAATCAAGAAGGGAGAGGTCAGTGTGAAGGGCTGGAGTTGAGATGAGGGAGAGCAGCAGCTTGTCCACTGCCATGTCTGAGGGAATCTGTGTGTCGGAAGGCAGCATGCAGTCCAGAAGGGCAGAGGCGGGTATGGGTGACAGATGAGAACAGGACAGGACCTAGGTTGCAGGTTCCCCTGTATGGGATGTTGACGTCTATGGATGAGGACAGCAGTGTGAGGTTCTGCATGTTCCTTGAACAAGGAGCTGAGAGGGTCTCTCTGCAGAGTCGATATGGATGTGGAGCAAGCACACTAAATGTCCAGGTAACCCAATGACCACCCTTGCCGGATGAGGTGCCCTCCTACACCCCAGCCAGCACTGAGCCTCTGGAGGCCAGGAGCTCTCGTGACTGTCTTTCATCACTCCTGTGTGTGGTCATGTTTCTGGGTCTGTTTTTGTCCCTGGAATCCAGACCAAAGCCTCTCGGTTTTGTGCCTAGGCCATTCCCAATGCTGCCTGCATCCTCGGGCAGACCTGGGATCTTGGAGGCTATTGTCCCATTCCTCCCAACTTTTGGGATGAGATTGCATCTGTATGCAGGTAGTGGGGTCCTTTCACTTCGAGAGGAGTGCAGCTCCACAAAGAGCAATGGCAGGTCCAGGAAGTCCTATGTACAAGGATTTGGCTAGTAACCTATGGGAAGAGCCCGCCCGATGAGCAGGAGGCCAGCTTCAGGTAGTAGGGTCATGGATGTTGCCCTTGTATTTAGAGTGGAGGTGCCTCCAGAATGCCCCTGCCCACTGTCCTTGAGTAGGCCCATTTCCTGAAGGCCTGTCTCCCATGCTGCTCCAGGTGACCTGCCACGATAGGGCTCCTGTCGTTATCCGCAGGGCCCTCGAGCTACACTTGCTTACTCAGGAGAAGCCGGAGGAATATGAGCTGGGCCAAATCATCTCTCACCGTCAGAGTAAGTGGGACAATCAGATGGCAGGGAGCAAGGGTCAGGATGTGGACTCAAGTTAACTCTTAGCACCAAAGAGTAGTCTCTGACCCCCAAGAACACTCCAACAGGGTGTGTTGGGGCTCGTGCACAAAGCCAACTACACTTCTGCTGGTGGAAGGTCTCGAGGTCCAATGGTATACCCCAGTGGATATTGTGGCTCCCCACCAGGTGCCTCCCCTGGACATGAACAGGCATCTAAAGCTGACATCAGTGAGGAGTGAGGAGGAAAGCCTCTTTACAGGAGCAGTATGGTTCTGTGGTCTGGGATAGGAGTGGTTTCAGAGGAACATGGGAATGCATGGGCTAAAGAGGGAACTGGCATTTTGTGGATTGAAGCAGTAGGATTGAAAGCCTTCTGTATGATCAGAAAACCACTGCCTGGGCAGAGCATTGCCAGGATTCTAGCAAGCAGTAACAGGATGAAATTGGGAAGAAAACACAGCCTGGGGGACAGCCTGAATCATCTGTGTTTGGGCAAATTCCCTGGTTGTCTGTACCTGAGTCCACCTGCCAAGGAGTGATCACAATAGCCAGGTTATGATCCCAAATTAAAGTCAGAGGAGGGCTTCCTGAGCACGTAGCCACAGAGCTCATCTGATAATAATGCCAGTGCTTTTTCGTTGGTTGATTGGTTGGTTTTTTGTGAGCCAAACACCACAGCAGCCATTATCCCAGCCTATGTATGCTGAAGACCACCATCCCTATGAGTTCTAGGATCAATTTTTTCCTATATTAACCTACTGTTAGGTTAGTAGAATCTATGGAAGAGGAAGTCTGTCTGGGGCCTTGGTAGCCTTAGAAATTCATAGCAGAGATCCCCACATCCAACCCAGAAGGGATGGAGAACTGGCTCTAGGTTAGAGAGGGCGACAGGAAACAGGTGTTCAGAGGAAGGAGAAGCTGGCTGTTGTATTCCCCCAGCCAGGGTCATGGCACCACTGGGCCATACACCATGTTGGAGGGAAGCATTCCCTTTGCTGGTCTTTGGAACCATTGTTCTCAATAGGGCAGCAATTGGAATGTGGCCTCCATTCTCTGAGGCTGGTCCACATGGAGGTGGGTTCCACCAACACAGAAGCATGGCTCTAATGTGGTATCCGTGCTGGGTAGCCTGTCCTCACTGTGGCCATACTTGAGGAAAATAACTCAGAAGAGGAATCCTAGGCCTTTTTCTCCGGGTTTCATAGCTTTCTCTTTGGTTGTGCACTGAGGCTGTCCATAAAGCTCTAGTGTGTGGCACTGGAGAGCGCCTCAGCCCTTGCCACAAAGGCATAGAGTGGGAGAGAGGGAACGAGGCTGGCAGAGAGGGAGAGAGAGAAATATGGAGAGGAGAAGGAGGACCTCTACATGGAGAATGAGGATTCAGTGGAGCCAATAGGAACAAGGTATTTTTTCCCAGGGCACAACCCTGTTTAGGTCTTCCTCCAACCATGCTCAACCTTTCTTCCAGTCCCTCCCACCTCCCAGTAGAGTATTCATCTTGAATAAGAATTTCATGTTGACATCAGAGCACTCACCATCCAATGCTTCCCTCCAAACCCACCTGTGAAGATGGCTCATGTGGGGTCTGAATCTTCGGCACAGGAGCCTTTTGTGGGAGATTTCAGATGTAAATCTAGTGGTGTGCTTTGGCAGATGCAAGAGGACCTGGGATGTTCTGGAGTCCAAAGCCTTTGGTAGGAACAGACATTAGGTCTGTTGAAGTGCTCTGCCTAGTTCTTCCTCAGGGAGGACTGTGGAGGTGGTCTTTGTTGGTATTGATGCTGAATTGGAGAGCTCCCAGGTGTGTGGCTCTGGCCTTTTCTGGCACAGGCTCTCAGATGTTGGGGTGTCCTAGGGAGCACCTCCTGAGCCACCTTATTTTGTACACCCCTCTCTCCCCAGAGCTGAGGATTCCAGCGCAGGCCAACGTATTTTATGCAAAGAACCCTCACACAGAATCCAACTTTGTGCTGAGGAAAAGGAGCCTCTCCCAAAAGAATGATGAGTGGATCCAGCCTCAACCTCCCTCTCATCCTACAAAGAAGGCTGCAGCCCTCCTGAGGATGCTTGCAAAAACCATTCTGCTGCTGTGTGCCTGGGCGGGGCTGAGGCAGCCCAGGAATATTTACATTGATTACTATTTGCTTCAAAGTTTGAATCTATAGTTTGCCATTGTCCTTGACCTTGTTTAGTAACACAGTTGTTAATCTATCCTGTATTTGTTGTTTCCATTAATATATTATTATTTTAAAATATATATGTTTGTGTTACCTGATCTACAGTGATGATTTGAGTATACTAAATGTAGCAGTGATTCCTAAAGGACACATCCAAACCAACATGAAGGAATGTTTCCTTGTATCAGCAAGAAGTTTGTTTTTTAGGAGTTTGGCAGATGGCATTATCTGAGTCAGTTTTCCAATGGGGGCAATGAAGTATCGGCTATCATGGTACAAACAGAAACAAAGACACACAAACACACACTAGAGAACACACACACACAAACACTAGAGCACACACACACACACACTAGAGCACACACACACACACACACACACACACACACACACACTAGAGCACACACACACACAATGAGAGATAGATAAACTGTTGGAGTTGGTCTCTTCTGAAATACTTTGGAGACATGGTTCTGATTTCTCCCATTTTGGAGTATTTTCAATTGCATAAGGTGTCCTGCAAATGAATCCCATGTCTGAAGAAGACATGCATGTGTACTTCCCATGCCACTTTCCACATAACCAGAAGGTCATGTCATGTAATATTTTTCATGGAGCTGTGTTTTGACTGTGAACCATCCCTTGAGGTCAGCTGTGGAATTTTCCACTGGTAGCATCACAATGGGGATCCACTCTTTGGATTTGGGGATATTTCTGATTTTTTTTGATTCAGATTGGAAAGATATATATATATATATGATTTTTGATCAAAATTGTGCATTTGATGATAATGAATGCCATGCATCTAGGAATCTGTAGACTCTAGACAATGAATGAATGTCTACTGTTGCCTGGACTATTCTGCAAAATCCTGTAGCATTTGATCTTGTGTGAGGGCTTTATAGGGCTTGCAAAAAGTCCAGGTCAGATGGTCCTGCATGAAGTTTAGCTCCTAGTGGTCTCCTCCACAGCATAAATGCCAAGGAGAAACCCACTTCTACACAGAAGATGGGAAGCTACCTTATGAAGGTGATCGTAGGTGTTGGACCCTCTTGCTAGGACTCTTTTTCTTTTGGGCCAGAACTGTGCTCTGGATGTGCTTGCTGAGAAGAGCTTGGAATTTCCTGACTGAAGCAGTTCATGCAAGCTGCTTCCACTTGCAGGAACAAAGTGTGTTCTTGTTGAGCACTTTGGGCTGTCCCTGGTTGAACTAGAGTGTCAGAAGCACTTGTAATGATTGACATTCATGGTTTCACATTGAAGCCTCTGTGCCATCTGTCAACCACTGATGGCTGCAAGTGGGGCCCTGCCTTTCAATGAGTTTTCTGAAAAAGTAGGAGTTTTGAAGAACTGATCTTCTCAGCATTCCCCTTGCCTCCCCAAGTTGGGTGATGTCAATTATACAGACTTCCTTGGGAGCACATATTTTATATTGGGCTGGAATTGGACTCTGGATGTGATTGCTGAAAATAGCTGGGGAATGGGAGAAAGAAAGCTGTTTGCTGCAAGAAATTTCAATTTGCTTTGTTGATTAACTTTGTTGTAAGTGAGCACATGCTATTTGTTTTCTGTGTGACCTAGAAGATATCAAAAGTGCTTCTTACAGGTGACAGGCATGCTTTCACATTGAATCCTCTGTGCCATTGATCAAAAACAGTTCACTCATGTGGGTACCTGCACTTCAAGTGAATGTTGTAAACAAGTGTGACAAATAGATGTCAGTGAGACTTTGGAGAACTGATCTTCTCAGCTGGTCCTCTTTTTCCCTGCAAGTTGATGATGCTAGATTCAAGAGAACTCTTTCTGGCACCCTTCGTGTTTCATGCCTGAACTGTGCTCTGAAAGTTCTTGAGGAGAACAGCTTAGAAGTGCAGAAGTGAAGCTGTTTGTGGAAGCAGCTTCAAGTGGCACAAGCTAACTTGTTCTCAGTAAGCACATGGGGATTTTTTCCCTGGTTGAAGCAGTGTGAATGAGAACAGCTTCTCAGAGCTGGTAGGCATATTTGCATTTGGCAAACTTTGCCATCTGTCACCCAGAGTTCCTTGCATGAAACCTGCATTTCCAGTGTTTTCAGAAAAGTCTGATGAGTGAGTTTCCATGGAATTTTGTGGAATTGTTCTTTTCAGCAGTCCTCATTGCCTTCTCAAAATTGGTGACCCTGGTGCAAGGACTCTCTTGTCAGCCCACATTGTATTTTGGGCCTGACCTCGGCTCTGAATGTACTTGCTGTACTTCCCATCTTTCCTCTCTCTGGTCCACTCCTCAGATCCCATCCTCCTTTCAATAGGGCCTCATCCAGGAAGCCTGCCCATGTGCCTCCCACTTGAATTAAACTTCTCCAGTGCACTTGTTTTCAAAGCAGGGACTCCAAGGACAGAGGGCTCTCCATTCTGCACACTGAAATTTCGCAGCAGGGAGGACTCCTCCATGCTTGGATGGCAGGGCTGTGATCACCTGGAAGGTGGAAATAGGAGGCTTCCAGGGGTCTGGTGGTGTTCATAGCCAGGGTACTGGTGACTGCAGTGCTTTTAATCTATGGGCCTCAAGGAGCCTTATGCTGCAGGTTTGTGTACTTCTGCATGTGTATGCACACAGTTCTTCATGTGGGAGAAAAAGCAATGTCTCCAAAGTTTGCTTTATATTATACTCAACTGGTAATTTACAAACCCCAGTGTCCATCTTAGCCCAGAGCCATTCCATCATCCCAGGGCCAGTGGGTGGTCCAGCGGTCAGTACTATGTACAGCTCCCAGGTGGCTCCAGTGTGCAGCTGAATTTGAGAGCCAATGTACCGTAGGATTTTCCCTTGAGGTTAGAATTCATTGACTTCCTCTTATGTCATTTCACTGGTTCAGGATATTCCTCGTCTCATGAACTATTCTGTAAAATCTTCAAGTTAGCCATCTCTGGTCATTTCTTCCCTCTGATGGCACCTGGTTCAACAGCTTGTTGTTGGGTGGGGTTGGTCATGGGAAGTCCTGGGTCACAGAGAGGGACAGGAAGACCATAATGTGGAATGGTGGTGTAGAGAGTAAGGATGGGGCCAGAGCCCACACTGTGGTTAGGGTAGGGAAGGGATCTGAAGAGACTACCTTGAAAGCGAGTTCTGGCTGCGTTAACCAGAATCAGGGCCTGGAATTGGAAGCCATGACAGGGCTTCTGACTAGAAAGGACACATCCTTCTGGGTTGAGTTGGAGGTCCATCCAGGCAGAGGAAAAGAAAGAGGATGCAGGAGAGGTGGAGGGTCTAGATTACAGAGGAGCTCCATCATCATATCATAGAGTGTGAATTTGTTTCTTCCAGTTGTTGGTAAATGCTAATTCATTCACGTGTTACATTCACATCCACCTCGTCCATTGGAAAGGAAGCTCAACCACCACAGGCAGTGATATCTTGGTGAATGTGTGCATTCTAAAATGAGGTGAAGTTGGCGCCAATAGAATGTGTGGGCACTCAGGCATTGGCAAGCTTGCTTTGGAGAGTGAATCCTCTAAATGTTATTGGGCTGCTTTTGAAAGCTCGTGTGGTTTGGCCAGACGTAGAATGCTTCCACACAATTTAGCATGGTGTATATTTTAGAGAGCATGATCACTGAGGGGCAGGTTGCTGGTGTGAAGCCGTGAGCATTAACATCTATCAAGTTTCTCACCTGGAGTTGGCTACCTATAACTGGTGACAGTGTTTTGCTACTGCTGAGCAATACTGAACAAGTCTCTGGGCCAGTAATTTATTGCTGAACTACATCACCAACAAAAAGACACTGAGTGTAGGTGAGGACCAGAAGAGCCCAGGAACCACCTGACAGCAGCCCTGAAGTCCTGAGCTCTGGTACATCATATGCCAACTCAACTGGGTATCAACCTTGTCTTCCTGGGCTCATTAGAACTGTGTGCTTCAACTTTCAGAAGCAAATGCAGAATGATAGAATCTTCTCTGAGGACACTTTTCTAAGTCTTGTTTGCAGCAGATCTTCTAAGTCTTATTTGCAGCATGTCTTCACTGGAATGAGTAGTCATTTGACATTCTGTTGTACTTAAAATTTCATGAGATTCTACCCTACTTGGTAGGTTCTGTGAAAGTGACTCGGCCTGAATGCATTTTACGTGCCAAAATATGGCTTGTCTTTTCTCCTAAACCTATCAGGGCAGTCAGAGCAGCCAAGGAGTACTATAAATTCAGGCATAAAATGGTCAGATAGACTGGGATCACTGTACATCTTTCTAGAATCTTCTTTCATGCTCTGGCTTCCCTGAGGTAAAGTGTGGAGACTCTGTGATCCAGATTTGTTAGCAAGTAGTTTTCTTGGGAGGTTATGCTAGAAAACTCCAGGTGGGAACAGGAAGTGATTAGGAACTGCCAGTTGTTGTCACTAAGTGACTAAGCACAGTCCTGCTAAGGAGTGCTGGGTGTCCATGTAGATCATGCTGCTAATAGAAGCCCTCTTACAGGGTGAGAGAGCTGGGAGTTCTCCACCCCCTCCTGCCAGCCATGACGGGAAGCTGCTGCTGGCCTTCACTGTAGGCAAATGGGCTATGGTGCTGGGGGCTGGAGGTCAGCTGGGGTGTGAAGAAATGGCATAGTGCTGGACAATGTCATCCAGCTTTGAATCCCCAGACTGGGATCTTTAGCAGGGCAAGGACAGAGACTGTACTCAATGCAGTGTCTACTTCTCAGCATAGTGCCAGGCACACAGCAGACCTTCATCAATACCCGTAGAATGCGCTGGCTCGCCCCAGCCCTGCTCCAGGCCTCTCTCAGCTGGGCTCTCTGCTGGTCCTGTCTTTTCTAGTGTATTCAGCTCTTGCTTCTTTGTATTTCGCTTTCCTGAATTGTGTTCTCTTTCTCCACACTCCTGTGGTCACTCTTTCTCCACACTCCTGTGGTCACTCTTTCTTCACACTCCTGTGGTCCCAAATGGCTGTCTGATGGGGCTGTGGCAGAGAGATCTCATTACTACCAGAGATGGAGTTTTTAAACCAAATAAGACACGTGCTCTGCTACTAAGGATGGTCTTCAGCATAACGTGAGGTAGAAGGTTTGAAATTAGGATTGTCCTCCCAATCTTAAGGCATGTAATCCCTGTGTGCAGACCAGGAAGTGCCCTGGGAAGAAAGGCAGGTATGGGTTTGGAATCAGAGACCAGCATGAGAAGAACACTTTCACTGCTTACTGGACAATGATTTTGGGGATGTTCTGTAACCTCTTGGGGCCTCAGTGTTTCCATATCTGAAATGGGGATAGTTGTATGACTGACTTCAGGAGGTGGGTAGAGAGAATCCTAGAAGTAGAAGAAGAAAACCCACAGCATCTGTGAAGCACCCTGCCCCCATCTTTAGTCTTTCCATGATTTTCTAAGCATGTGTTGATTGGCTGTTGGTTATAGCATGCCTGTAGATCTACCTGAGGTCCGGTCTAATCCACACGGACGGAGAAGCTCACTTTTGCCCAGTTGCCACATTTGCAAGGACACCTTCTAATAGAATTGGATCTAGGAAGCTGGGGTCCCTTTGCAGAACATACAGGATCCACAGCAAAATTCAAGCCCTGAGACAGAGGGCTTCTGCTGTTGTCCTCATGTCCTTGTGGGCACTGCAATGCCTTTCTCCACCGATGTTCATTGAAAGCCTGGTCCAGGCCAGGCCAGGGCTCCCTGCTGAGGATGTGGCAGAGAATGAAGCACATGCCAGGCTGGCTTGTAGGGGACTCAAAAATCGGGGGGAAGACAGGCCAGTGATGGTGAAGACAAGACCAGTTAGTTGACTTGTCTGAAGGTCTTGGAGCCAAGCACTCTTCTAAGCACCTTATCATAAAAGCTTCCTCATCCCTCAATAGTTGCAGGAGGAACAGTGCTTTGGTTGTCTGCTGACACGAGTAGGAGACTGCGGCGAGGTCCCTCGATCACTCCCGGGTGGTCCTGGAGTCAAGATCGGCCCTGCCCCAGGTAACCGCTCCCGGCCCACGATCTGTGTCCTGAAGAAAAAGCTGCTACACACGAGATGCCTTTTCGAATGCTCGGTTTATTCACGCCAGGTTCATCACATCACAGGAGGCACAGGAACAGAGGCTGGCGGGACTCAGTTCGCTCGATGTTGACCCACCGACATAGTGGGTCTGAACTGGCCAAAGAGCTCAGCCTTCCTGGCCTTTAAATACTATAGTTGTTTACAACACTTCAAACCAAAAACTTGTTTATTTTATAACTTCTATTTCTTATCCTATCTTAAGAGATTGTGTCTATATTGCATCACATCTTGCTTACATCTTGCTTATCTAAATTCTCACCTTTGTTTGTACTAAAATACATCAAAATATGTTTACCATATATCCTTATCTATTTCACACACTTTTCTAGCTTAGGCACCTTTCTTCATCCAAACATGTTTACTTCAAACTCTCCTGTCATTTGTTTATTTCAAATTCTCCTGTCATCCCCATTTTCCATAGGTGACAACTGAGGCACTGAAAGATCAGGTCACTTGGCCAAGGTCATGGAGACAGCACAGGGGGAAGTGTTGGCTGCAAACCCTCCCAGGTGGCTCCAGCTTTGAGCTCTTTATCACCCACAGCCTGTAATCTCTTGGTCATGCTGTGGCCACTGTGACTTCTCTGTCACCAAATAGTGATTCACTGCAGGGCCTTTCCCGAGTCCTCTTCCACCTCAGAGTGCCTGTGTCTCACAGAGAGTTAACCAGTTTCCTGGGCCCCACTGGAGTTCCTGGTTTTGCCAGTCTGGGGTGGGGTCTGAGAATGTGTGTTTGTAACAAGGTCTCAGGTGACCCTGAAGCTGATGGGTCTCAACAGAGGTGACTTTCCCCCTCCCCTTGGGTCATTTGACAATGCCTGGAGACCTTTTGCGTTATCACAAGTCAGGGGTGCTGGTGCACAACTCAGGTAGAGGCCATGGGTGCTGCTGAATGTCTACACTGCACGGGGAAGACCTCTACAGACTAAGAAGGATCTGGCCTGATGGGCCAAGGGCGCCAAGGTGAGGAACCCAGTGTGGAGTACAAGCACATGAACTTGGGTGTGTGCAGTTATAGCCTCGGGGCTTCTTTCAAAGTGTCTTCTGTCAGTGAAAAACTCCAGCACCTCTTAGTGGCAGTGTTTCTCACAGGCTCTGAGCAGGGATGCTGGTGCTGCTGACCAAGCGACTCCACTTTGAGTAGCCAAAGTGAAGTGGAGTTCTTAGGACACCATGAAGTTCTCAGAAACACAAAGTGGACATCTTCTGTGTTCTATCAGAAGAAAAGAAACTCTGAGTTGGAATAATCCCCTTTCAACTCACCTAGTTGCAAGTTTGCCCCTAAAGCAGCACTGAGACAGCGGGGCCAGGTGGGGGACAGAGCTCCACTCCTCTCCTAGCCGCAGGCAGAGGCCTGCTGAAAATGAGGAGGGAGCAGAGGTGGGTGAGAACTGCCTTGCTTCAGTCCCTAAGCATCCAGTCAAGTCTATTGTCACCTGAAGTGGTGTCTTCTTTTCCAGGGCCCACGCTAGCATTGGGGTTTGCATCTGCCTGACTTTCAGTTCTGTGAATGGAAGGTGGGAACTGGCTGCTTGAGACACGGTTGCTCTCTTGGGAGAGGGTGTGGGAGAAATGACAGGAACCCCAGCCCTCCAGAGCCCGCACCCCTGCCCCTGTGATAAATGGCAGCATTAACAAGGTTTGGTTGAGAGGGTCCCCCAGATTTGTGACTTCCCATGTCCGCCAGCAGATGTCACTATGGCTGGCAGAACAGAAGGCCTTTCAAGAGTGAGCTGGGGTGCCGGGGAGCAGAGGGGGAAAAATGGCATCAAATAGAAGGCAGAAGCCCAAACTACCTTTGGCCTAGCGGGATATAGTCCATACTATCATTTTAGGAATGGGGGACATTCTCCAATAAACCCACTATCTGGTCATGTCATTGAGGTCCTGCTTTTGAGATTTAGGCAGAAATTCTCCAATGAAACACAAAGTTCCCGGCTTCTCTCAACTGATAAAGTCTCTAGGTTTTGGCTCCTGGCCTATATGTATCATGAAACATTTTCTTGAAGGAAACAAACACTTTGCACTGAATAAACATATATTTGATATACCTCACCCAGAGAAATCATATTGATGGTGGGACTGCAAATTGGTGCAGCCAATTTGGAAAGCAGTATGGGGATATCTTGGAAAGCTGGGAATGGAACCACCATTTGACTCAGCTATTCCCCTTCTCGGTATATTCCCTAAAGACCTAAAAAGAGCATACTACAGGGACACTGCTACATCAATGTTTATAGCAGCACAATTCACAATAGCAACACTGTGGAACCAACCTAGATGCCCTTCAGTAGACGAATGGATAAAAAAAATGTGGCATTTATACCCAATGGAGTATTACTCTGCATTAAAAAATGACAAAATCATAGAATTTGCAGGGAAATGGATGGCATTAGAACAGATTATGCTAAGTGAAGCTAGCCAATCCCTAAAAAACAAATGCCAAATGTTTTCTTTGAAAGTAACTAAGAACAGAGTTGGGAGGAAGAGCATGAGAGGAAGATTAACATTAAACAGGGGTGAGAGGTGGGAGGGGAAAGGAAAGAGAAGGGAAATTGCATGGAAATGGAAGGAGACCCTCATGGTTATACAAAATTACATACAAGAGGAAGTGAGAGGGAAAGGGGAAAAAAACAAGAGGGAGAAATGAATGATAGTAGATGGAGTAGAGAGAGAAGATAGGAGGGGAGGGGATGGGGGATAGTAGAGGATAGGAAAGGCAGCAGAATACAACAGTCACTAGTATAGCAATTTGTAAAACAGTGGATGTGTAACCAATGAGATGCTGCAATCTGTATACGGGGTAAAAATGGGAGTTCATAACCCACTTGAATCAAAGTGTGAAATATGATATGTCAAGAACTATGTCATATTTTGAACAACCAACAATAAAAATTAAAGAGAAAAAATATTGATTCATTTTACAAATTCAGCAGCGTATTCTGAAATTCCTTTGTATACATATAATTTTACCCATTTTTCACAATTATTTGATAGGTGTCATGGATGTTTTAATTGTTAGAATTTGTGTGTGTGTGTGTGTGTGTGTGTGGTTTGGAAACTTGGCATAAATTTGGCATTCTTCATGGGCCATGTGAGTATACACAACTGCTAACACATGCTTAGCAGTAATTATAAGTCACATTTCCTTCCTTTAATCTTTCCCTGACAATGTGCCTTTCATGTGTAAAGACAAGTGTTTTCAAAATTGACTCTCTGGACAGATCTTTGGGCTCAGGTGTCAGTGTTCCAAACTGTGCCAGAAAACACCAAATCTGATTTCATAGGCTGGGATGTCCTTAGCTCTGGCCTCCAAATTTATTCCCCTTCCTGGCTGTACAACCCATGAGACTTGCCAGAAAGGAAGAGCCATGGAAGACTTTAAGGAGGACAGCCACAGGATCCTCTTTGCTCCTAGCCTCTTGAGAAAATAATAAAAACAATAACATCAAGCAAACACATGGTCTAGAACCTTCTTCTGTAAATAATTAGTATTTACCATATTGATATGTGTGCTGTGGTCCAAATTTTATTTCATTGAGAGAGAGAGATAGTGTGTGCGTTTGTGTATGTGTGTGTGTGTGTGTGTGTGTGTGTGTGTTTGTGTGTGTGTTTGATTCTGAAGAATCAAAGCCAGAGAACAGAGAAAATTCTATTAGATGCATCTGGACAGCATTTGGCCTCCTTTCCTAGCAGGGAAGGATCTGAAGTCAATGGCAGAGCTTGTTTGTGGTGTAGCCAAGTGTCTCTGCAGCATTTTCGATGCTAGAGGCAGCTGCAGGTGAATGTGAGGAAGTATTCTGCTGGGGATGTGGCTCAAGCGGTATCGCGCTCGCCTGGCATGTGCTGTGTTTGATCCTCAGCACCACATAAAATAAAATAAAGATGTTGTGTCCACCGAAAACTGAAAAATAAATATTAAAAAATTCTCTCTCCTCTCTCTCTCTCTCTTAAAAAAAAAGTGAGGAAGTGGTCTTGCTTTATGAAAACACCACCCTGATTCAGTGAGCCAGAGGCAGCCTGCAGTCCCTGTTTTCCTGTAAAGGCAGATTGCTGTGGATGGCCTCTGGCCTCATCATGCAGCCCTGCTCAGAGTAGAGGATTGAGGGTCCAGGCAGATCCCTAGTTCCTTTTAACCTTTATTACCATTGGGCCACCCCAGGGTCCTTGGACTCTACCTGGTCTTCTCGCCTGTGTTCAGAGGTTGTGAGATTTGGAATCCCCCTCTGTGGCAGGATCCCAGGCCCCCAAGCCTCTTGAGGGTAGGCACAGCCTTCCCTAATTGTGTTAGAGGGGGAGACTTCTCCCACCCATCCTCATCCATGCTCATCACACATTTTGTAGCTTGACACCTGAGGACCTTTATTCATTGACTTAGTGGTTAGTGGTGATGGTTGCTAAGACTAAGTGACTCTTTCAAGGTCACATCACTTGTATGGTAGGGCTAGAGCATGGATCTTCCTAATTGATTTCATGGGACTCTCTTATGGAAACTGTGACTGCCTCCTAAACACACACTCTACATTTGGAGTGTCAAAATTCTTGGCACTGCCTCCTTGGCAAGTGTATCTTGTCTTCTACATGGGAATTTCACAAATATTTTTATTTGGTTTGTGGAAGTAATGTGGGGGAGATTTCATTTATACCTAGCATAAAGAAGAAATACCAGCTGTATTTTTTACACATAGATATTTAAAATTAACCTTACTCTGGATGTGCTTATATGAGTTGCTCCTTTGAATTTGTTAAAGAATTGTTGGCTGTGGAGCAAGGTAATGAGAAATGGATTTGATTCATTCTCAAGTGTCCTGAAGTGATGAATGTATTCAGGATATGAAGGTTTTTCTAGTCAGTTCATTTGGCTCAGTCAGTGATGTCAGAAGAATGTGTCTGGTAGACTCTTTGGAGTAGATGTCAAAGTGGCCTGGTCGTACCCTGTCCAGGACTGAATGCTGAGCTTGAGTGGGAGCTTCTTGTCATTTCAAGCATTTCCATGAGTCTGTCCTCTGTTCTCTTGTAGAAAAGTGGTTTCTAAAAGGAAAGGAGAACAAACATTGAAGGTTTGGTGATTTGTTATTTATACCAATGTGATTTCAATGAATTTTTTATAATACAAAATTAAGTTCATACTGGTAAAATCTCATATGTTGAATAAAAAATTAAAATATTGGGGGTGGGGGATGAGGATTTGCACATCAAATATTATCGAACACCAAAACCTGTTTGTTTGTTTATTTGTTTGTCTTTTAATATAAATAATGAAGTGCCAGAAGTCCACACCTGGCATTCTGCCTCAGCCACCTCTGTTTCCTGCCTCCAGGTGGCCCGTTTGATCTGGGTGTTTGAAACACACTTTCCTGGGCTCACAGGCTCCCTGTGCATTCAATAGAGAGCAGCACCTAGGCATGTTGCCATCGCATTGAGTAGATATTGCCAGAGGCAATGGGGAGGTAGTGGTAGGTGAGGGAGGGAAGAGCTCTCAGGATGGGAAAATGACACAAGGCTCCTGGCCATGGTGTTTGTCTGGCATCCTGAGTGGGGCAGATCCGTGCTCTGTGTCCCTGTACCCTCCTCTGTAGTCTGTGTTGACAGCAGATCAGGGAAAAAGGTCAGAAGTGATCCAGTAACACAGGCACCAGCCCCCACAGTGTGTTCCTAGCCCTTTACCCACCTGGCCTGGCTTGGCACCTGTCTTGCCTCAGGGGTGAGACCATGTAGTCATCAGAGTGTGTCTGTGTCCCAGATCCGACCTGCATGGCCGACAAGCTCAGACTTTCAGGCGGGTCCTGGGCTGCTGCAACCAAATCCTGCCATCTGGGTGGCCTACAGCGGAGGAAGGGGCTTTTCTCTGGCTTCAGAGGTGCAACACAACAGGTGTTATGCTATCCTAACGCCACAATCCCTCACAGGTTTCAAGCGGAGTGCCCCCCCCAACTCTCCCAGCCCTTGATCACTCTCCTACTGCTGCCCACAATCTGTGGTTCCTCTGTGGGGCATCCAGTCTCTGCCTCAAAAATGACACAGTCTGTTTCCCCCAGTCTCCCTGGTCTCTGGGTCCAAGCGCCCCTCTTTCTACAAGAATATCACATATTGGATTTGGGCCCAGTTGATGCTGTGTTCCATCATGTGAGCTCTTTATAGCTTCATCACTGTGCAAAGACTCTCTTTCACACAAGGTCTCACCTAGTTTTGTGTGGACAAGAATTTTTGAAGGACACTATTCTACTAGTACACTTGCCTTTTTTCAAGTCTCCCCCCAGTGAGGCTTCCTGGCACCTCTTGTCCTAAGTTTTGTCCTGGAAGATTTTCTCCTTTTGTGTGTGCTCTTATAACTGAGTCTGTTTTGTGTAGTGGCAGTCAGTCCCAAATTTTCCAATGTATCTGCCTAGTCCACCCACAAAAGCAGGCTGCATCCCAGATCAAACCTGGCATACAGGCCACTGGCCCATTGCTCCTATCTCAGTGAGACGAGAGTGTGTCTATGCACAGACAGTTGGGTCCTTTGACCCTGACTGGATTGTGGCTCCATGGGGGTCGGGTGGTTTGGGAGATGGCAGATACAGGCAGACATTTATTTATACCAGGATTGGTCTGGCAGCACCATGCAAGAACCCAGGGAATTATAAAGAGGACATGCTCAGGTAAAAAGATAACCAGATGATGCCCTTGTATACATAGCTAAGGTGTCCCCTGAATGTCCTTGAGCACCTTCTTCTGGTTAGCTGTTCTAAAACTCATTCTCTGATGACATTTCTCCTCCCCTGATCCAGATGACCTGCCAGGGGGTGGGTACGAGCATCATCCACAGGGCCTTGACCACCATTTTCTAAACAACAAGAATCCAGAAGACTTGGGCTGCTCAATGTGGTTTCTGAGCATGAGAGTACATGGGACATTCAGTGGGGAGGAATGATCCACAGGGGCTCAGGGTAACCCACAGTCCAAAAAAGTGGGCCTTGGCCCAGAAAACAGCCAGAAATTGGGCCTTGTGCACAACAAAAACTGCAGTGACAGGTGAGTCATATCTGCAGGTTCTCAGTGAGGCCCCAGAGGCTACTGGATCTTCCTAAATGTGTTCTCCCTGGGCCTGGTCAGATGTGGCAAAGCTAATATCCATGAGGGTCAAAGAAGAGAGGCTGGTTGAATTGGCAGTTTGGTTTATGACTCACTCATAAGGATGTCTTCTAATGAGCATAAGGAAAAAGCAAGGCCCAAGTGGGATCAGCACTGACGTAGACTGATGCAGCACCATGGCCAGGATGTCAGAAAGGAAGAATGTCAGGATTGCAGCAACTGGGAACAGGACTCAGTGAAGAATAAGTCAAGGCCAGGGGACAGCGTGGTTGGGTAGTTTTTTGAAATAATTTCAAGTCCTCTGTTTCTGGGTGCCCATCTCATAAAAATATCAGAATAGCCAAGTTCTTATTGCTTCCAGCATCAAAAAGGGGCATCAGAAGCAGAGAAGCCACAATGCTGATCTGTCAACAGTGCCAGTGCTCTTTCCTTTCCTGTGAGCCAGCCACTCCTAGCCTCCACGATGTCAGCCTGTCCACAATGGAACTCACCAACGTTAGGGCATGTATGATCAGTTCTCCAATTTTCATACACCAAGTTGTTTGGGTTGGCTGTGTCTCACATAGAAGGAAGGCTGAGCTCAAGATAGATCAAGGAAATGGGCAATGTGGAAGTGGCTGTGAATCTCAGTGGCTTTGGAGGCTGTGCAGGAGGGTCAGAAGTTCAAAGAGCCTCAGAAACTTATGGAGACCCTCTACCCAAGTAAAAAGGCCTGGGAATGTGTCTCAGTGCTTAAGTGCCTCTGGTTTTAATCCGTGGTACAAAAATAAGTCATTCAATAAGGAATTATAAAACTGAGAGTCTATGAAGGTGATTTCAGAAGCAGCCAGTTTCAACCCAAGCATCAATTGAGAGCGGGCTCAAGACCAGTGGAGGTTTGTGTATAACAAAAGTCAAAAAGAAGAACTAGCTGGGTGCCTGGAACACCTAGGTGTGACAGCATGTTTGCATTATGGCAGGAGAATGTCAGTGATGCTGGCTGTCTCCTAGATTTTGAAAGCTTTGTTTTCATTATCAGATGTGGCATCTATTTTTGAATGCCTAGTCCAGATAAGGTGTTGACTAGCACAGGCAGAAGCATGACCAAAGGTATGTGTCTGTTAGGCAGTCTTTCATGACTGTGACAGTTACAAAGAAAGGGGAGTAAGTTCTCTTTTGTCTTGGTTTCTCTACTTGCCATTCATTGAGAATTGATTTCATCTTGGGGTCCTGAACAGAGGCTGCATCTGGGCAGATAGTGTGATAGATTTGAGAGAAAGAAGGAGAAGGTGGAGGAGGAGACAGAGGACAAACTGGAGGGGGAAGAGGATAAAGACATAAAGAGGAGGAAGAAAAGGAAGGAAAAGTAGAAGGAGGATGTGGAAGAGGAGGAGAAGGAGGAGGAGGAGCATGAAGATGAGAAGTGGTGAATGGGCAAGAAAGAAATCTTGAAATATTAATATAGGAACAAGAAAAAGACCCAGAAATAGGACAAGAACGTGCAGGATAAAAAGAACCAGAAGTAGAACAAGAACCAGAATAAAAATCTGAAACAGAGAGATCATAATGAGAAACGAGAAAGGAGAGCTCATCTAGAAAACAATATCATTCTTCAGGGCATAGTCTTGCTGAGGTCATCTTATCTTTTTGCTCAGTGTACCTCTAATTTTACACCACTTCCCATTAGTGTATTCACCTATGGCTGGATTAATCCATTGGTGATGTGCAGCCACCCACCATCCAACGCTTCCCTGAATGCCCACGTGTGAGCATGGCTGCCCTGGGCAGAAAGGCCTAAGCACAGGAGCCTTTGCGGGGGCCAATCCTGATGCAAAGCCTAGCAGTGTCTCTTTGGCAGATCCAACCTGCACTGAGATGTTCTGGGGCCCAAGGTGCTGTTTCCATTGCCAGGTGCTCTTTTGGTTTAGATCCTGTGCATCATCTTCCTCCAGGGAAGAATCACTGAGGGAGTCTTTGGTGGCACTGTAGCTGGATTGGAGGGCTCTCAAGTCTGTGGCGCAGGCCTGCCCTGGCAAAGACTCTCAGGGGTTGGGGGTGTCTTGTGGAATAATTCTTGAGTGTCACCTACCAATCATCTCCACCTCTCTCTGCAGAAGTCAAGGTCCCTGACCACGCAGTCATGTATCTGTCCATGAATCCGGGAATGAAGTATCATTTTATCCTGAGAAAACGCCCCACCATGAAGACAGCCTGGTTCAAGGGGAAGGAGGAAAACACCTACTTTATTCAAACTGAATTTCTGCTGATTGTCCCCTGGTGCTTACACCTAGGTGGGGAACAGACACTAGTCCAATACAATGGACTACTCATGCCCTCTTGAATTGGAGCTTTTGGGTGTTCAGGAAGGATAGATGGAATAAAGAAGAAAGTGGTCAATGTTAAGGGGTTGATCTGAGATGAGGAGAGCAACAGCATGTCTGCTGCCATGTCTGAGGGGGTCTGTGTCAGGTGGCAGTGTGCAGGCCAAAAGTGCAGGGACAGGTATTTTGGGAGATGAGAATAGGACAGGATCTAGGTTGCAGTTTCCACTCTATGGGATCGAGGATATTGTTACACATGGGGGAGGACAGCAACAGGAGATTTTTCATGTTTCTTGAACAAGGAGCTGAGAGGATGTCTCTGCAGAATCGATATGGATGTGGAGCAAGCACACCAAATGTCCAGGTAACTGCAGGACAGGAACCCTTTCCAATGACCACCCTTGCTGGATGAGGTGCCCTACTACACCCCAGCAGCTCTGAGCCTCTGGGGCCAGGAGCTCTCGTGGCTGTCTTTCAGCACTCCTGTGTGTGGTCTTCTTCCTGAGTCTGTTTTTGGCCCTGGCAATCAGGACCAAGCCTCTAGGTTTTGTGTCTGGGCCACACCAGATGAAGCCTGCTTCCTCAAGCAGACGTGGGATCTTGGGGGGCACTGTCCCATTCCTCCCATCTTGATGGGATAAGATTGTGTTTGTATACAGGTTGTGTGCTCCTTTTACCAGGAGTGGAATATGGCTCCACAAAGGGTAATGGTAGGTCCAGGCAGATCACTGTACAGGGATTGGGCTAGTGGTCCATAGGAAGAGCCCACAGGACTACCAGGAGGTCTTCCTTGGGTAGTAGTGTCTTAAGATGGTGCCCTGATATTTAGAACTGAGTGTACCTGTCCTCTTGAGTGTACCTGTCCACAGTCCTTGAATAGCCACTTCAAGGCCCATTTCCTGAAGACCTGTCTCCCATGCTGCTCCAGGTGACCTGTCAATACAGGGCTCATCATCATCCACAGGGCCTTCAAGCTACACTTCCTAAATGAAGAGAAGCTGGAAGACTGAGCTTGGCCAGATCATCTCCAACTGTCAGAGTAAGTGGGGGATTCATATGGTGGGGAGCAAGGTTAGGAAGTGGACTCAGTCAACTCATAGCACCAAAGAGTGCTCTTTGACCCAGAAGAACATTCAAACAGGGTGTGTTGGGGCTCATGCATAAAGAAAACTACGTTAATGCTGGTGTGATGTTTCCAGGTGTGACTCTAGTGTGACGCCAGGTATCCTCTCCTGGTCCTGAGCAGGCCTCCAGTGCTGACATCAGTGAGGAGCAAAGAGGAAGGCTTCCTTCCAGGGCCACTGTGGCCCAGGTCTCTCTGATAGGAAGATGGGGATGCATGGGCTAAGGATGGAACTTACAGTTTTGTGCACTGAAGCAGGGCTATTGAAAGCCTTATGTAGGACCAGGAAACCACTGCCTGGGCAGAGCATGGCCAGGATTCTAGCAAGCAGAAATGGGACTAAATTGGAAGGAAATTACAGGCTGGGAGACAGCCTGAATAGTCTGACTTTGGATTCTCTAGTTGTCTCTACCTGAGTTCACCAGAAGTGATCACAATAACCAGGTTATTATTCCTAACTAAAGTCAGATGAGGGCTTTCTCAGCACATCTGACACAAAGCTGATCTGTTCATAATGCTAGTGTTTTTTTATTTTCTATTTTTGTGAGCCAAATACCCACAGCAGCTGTGATCCCACAGCAATCTGTCCACACTGAAAACCACCATCTCTACACATTCTAGATTAAATTCTCTCATACCTTAACCTACTAAGTCTGTTCGGTTAGTAGTGTCTTATGGAAGAGAAATTCTGCGGCCTTCGTAGGGTAAGAAACTCATAGCAGAGACACATCTACCCAGAAGGGATAGAGAACAGGCTCTAGGCTAGAAGAGGGCTTCAGGAAACAGGTGTTCATAGGTAGGTGTAGCTGGCTGTCTGAACCCCATGGGGGTCATGGCATCCCTGGACCAAAGCACCGTGTTGGAGGGAAGCAGTCCCTCTGCTGGTCTTTGGAGCAATGTTCCTCAGTAGAACAGCATTTGAGATGTGGCCTCCATTCTAGGAAGCCTGGTCCACGTGGAAGTGGGAACCAACAATGGCAGAAGCATGGCTCAAATGTGGCATCTGTAACTGGTCAGCCTGTCCTCACTGCGGCTATATTTGAGGAAAATGAATTAGAGTGGAATCCTATGTTTTTCCTTCAGATTTCATAGCTTTCCATTTGGTTCTGCTCTGAGGCTGTCCATAAAGTCTTAGTGTGTGGCAGTGGGGCTCTACTCAGCTCTTGCCAAACGGGCATAGAATGGGAGACAGAGGATGAGCCTTGGGGTGAGGGAGAGAGAGAGAGATAGGAGGAGGAGAAATTCTACTTGGAGAATGAGGATTCAGTGGAGCCAACAGGGACAAGGTACTGTTGCCTGGGACACCACCCTGTTCAGGAATATGAACCATGCCCAGCCTTTCTTCCAGATCCTACCACCTCCCAGTAGTGTATTTATCTTGAATGAGAATTTCATGTTGACATCAGAGCACTCACCATCCAATGCTTCCCTCCAAACCCACCTATGAAGATGGCTCATGTGGGGACTGAATCTTCGGCACAGGAGCCTTTTGTGGGAGATTTCAGATGTAAATCCAGTGGTGTGCTTTGGCAGATGCAAAAGGACCTGGGATGTTCTGGAGTCCAAAGCCTTTGGTAGGAACCGACATTAGGTCTGTGGAAGTGCTCTGCCTAGTTCTTCCTCAGGGAGGACTGTGGAGGCTGTCTTCTTGGTATTGGTGCTGAATTGGAGAGCTTTCAGGTGTGTGGCTCTGGCCTTTCCAGGCTGAGGCTCTCAGATGTTGGGGTGTCCTATGAGACATCTCTTGAGTGCCACCTTCTTTTCATATACCCCTCTCTTCCCAGAGCTAGAGATTCCTCACCTTGCCAATGTTTTCTATGTAATGAACCCCCACATTCAATACAGCTTTGTACTGAGGAAGAGGACCACCCCAAATGAGAAGGATAAGTAGATCCAGCCCAAACCTCCCCTTTGTGAGCATAGGAGGCTCAAGCTCTCCACAGGATTCTTCTAAGAACACTGCCCAGGCGCTGTGTGGCTGGGCAGCACTGAAGCATCTTTTACATTTATTAATATTTGCTTCAAAATTTTGAAGTTCTAATCTGTAGTTTGACATTAGATATTTTTTATTTATTCCTTTTAGTAAACACATTCATTACTATATCATGTGTTTGTTGTTTAAACCAAGTACTTTTTAAAATATATATATATTTTTTTCTTGTCTGATACTTTGATGATTTGAGTATATTAATTATAGCAGTGATTCTTAAAGCACACATCCAAAGCAACAGGGAGAAATGTTTCATTCGATCACAAAGAAATTTTGTTTTTAGGAATATGGCAGATGGCATTATCTGAGTCAATTTTTCAATGGGAGAAATGAAATATCAAATGCCATGACACAGAAAAATACAAGGACACACACACACACACACACACACACACACAATGGCTCACACACTCATTGAGAGATAGATAGTTTGAGTTGGTCTATGCTGAAATATTTTGGAGAAATTGTTCACATTTCTCCAATTTTGGAATATTTTCAATTGCATAACTTGTCTTGCAGATGAAACCCAAGTCTAAAAAGGACATGCCTGTGTGCTGCTGATGCGATTTTACACATAATCTGAAGGTCATGTCATGCAACATATTTTGTGCACCTGTGTTTTGACTGTGAACCATTCCCTGAGGTTGTGTGTGGAATTTTCTACTTGTATCATAACAATGGGGATCCATTGTTTTGATTTTGGAACATTTCTGATTTTAGTTTTTCAAATTCCAATGTTATATAATATATATATATATTTATATTTAATATATATTTAATTTTTCTTTACATTGTATTTAGCAATAACATGAAATCATAAATTTATTGTGTTAAACTTTCCCCTTCTTACACACAGTAAATTAAAATACTATTAACCTATTCATGCTTATACCACTTAAAGTTACCTTTAATATGACTCTTAAGACTGCAAAATTTTGGAAATGATAGAGTAAGGACTAGTAAACCTTTTTCTGTAAAGTATCAAATAGTCAATATCTTAGGCTTTGTAGACCAAAAAGCATAAATCAAGGATATTGTGTGGGTGTTTATATGCCACGAGTAAAAACACATTTCAACATTTTCTCCTTATCTCTTCACAATAAAATAGCCAGGGTCACAGGTCTTATAAAAAACAGCTGGTAGGTTGAATAGGGCTCAGGGGCCATAGTCTCTGATTTAAATCACAAAACCAATGTGTTTTTGAGCCTTCTCTGAAATTTCTTAAAACAGCCAGTGAACATGATAAGAACACTCACAGGAGGGCTAGGAGGAGAGGAGAGTTGTTTGGTGGCCCGCACCCCACCTGGCCCCAGTCGGCGTTCACTGGATCCATCACCAGCATCCTTACCACCTTTTCTTTCCAGGGTCTGGCAGTCCTGAGCACTCTGCATGACACACAGTAGGCTTGAAAAAATGGGAGACAGTGTTTTTTCCTCACGTGCTCAAAAAAGGACATGCCAGCTTTTCAAGCACTTGGATTCCACTGTAGGATCACTCTTTAACAGGCTGAGTTTTCATTCTCTGGAAACTCTGATTCCAAAAGTTGTCCAAGGAATAAGCTGAGCATTAGTGATTTTTTTTTAAAGTTCTTGAGGAAAATCTGATGATTCCAACCAAAAACCTGTGGCTCAGAGAGAGCATAATCTCATAATTACAGAATCAACTCCAAACCCCAGATTGGATGTTTTCATGCCCTGATTTATGGTCACAGGTGGTTCTTGCCCTCTTTGTGAGTCTTGGATTCCATATGTCAGCCAGTTGTCAACCAGTGTTCATTGAGGAGCTATTAAATGGCACACTAAGTGCTAGCAATGCATGAGGAGGCAGAGGTCCTCCAACACTACAGCCTCCCTTCCTTACCTCCCTCCCTTTACCACCCCTTAGTTTTCCTCAGCCCTGTTCACCACCTGGTATCTAAAATGTGTTCTAGTTTCCCCATGAGAGCCAGAGCCTGGTAGCAGCTGGCCCACTGGTATTCCCAAGGCCTGGAACAGTGCAGGGCACCCAGGCAGTGTGCTCAGCCAAGACCTGTGCTAACAGGGGCCGGAAGTAGGGAGCAATCTAGCTGTGGGGGCCAACTTGCCAGCCCACCCAGGGCAGGGCCTGAGTCCCAGCCTCCTCTGTCTTGGAAGCAGCAATCAAGAATGCAGCCTGGTTTTCCTCCCAGATATTTGGTCTGAAACCGTGGATTTCAGCCTCGGTTCATTCATTTATAAAACTTAGAAAACACTGTAAGGATTAAACAGGATGAAGTCCCATGTGCAGCAGAAGCTCCCAAAGTAGTAGGTCTATGTGTTGGTTTCTCTTATTACCTGGAATTTTATAAACAGACCACAGTTGTAGAAGTTCTCTGAACATGTCCAAAGAGAAACTGAGTAGCCAGCAGTGTGCCTGTGACATCCTAATGACGAGGTCTGACAACTTGCATCTGCTTTCTGAAATATATTTATTGAGCTTCTGTCACATACTGGACACTGTGCTAGGGTCTTGGGACTTGGGGTAATAAGCCAGACTCAGCTTTTGCCCTCATGAAACTTACATTCTGTGTGGAACTGGTGACAGATGAGAATCACCAGAGCCAAGAATCCTACAGCACAGCCCTGAACACATGAAGGCAGTGAGGTCTATGTGGCCTTCAGGTCTGTGTCAGAGTCAGAGGTGAACTTGACGTGGAATCTAAGGAGTCAGAGGATGGTTCCCTGAGCAAGTGCCACTGGAGCTCAGATTTGGACCATGTGAAGGCATTCATTAGAAGAGAAGGAGGCTGGAGCTGGACATGGAATGAGAACAGGATGAAGGCCAAGGCCAGCTCGGAAACTTGGAGATTTCACCTCAGAAGGTGGCAGAGCCAAGCAGTCAGGGGCTGAGTCTGGTCCTTCTCCAATTTTTGTGTGTCACAGGTCCCTTGGACATCTTGCTAAAATGCAGATTCTGGTTCCAGGTCTGGGTGGGCCTGAGAATTTGCATTTCTAATAAGTTCCCAGGTGCAAGTCTGCTGGTCCATGAACTGAGTTTGGGGGAGGAAGGTTTTTAGGCCATGTCTTTGTACTAAGAGACAAAAGGGATTTTCCGAAGACCCCTCTGGATGTTATGAACCTGTCTTACCATTATCATGAAGCAAAAATCCTCTGCCTGGAACTTGTGAATTCTTGGGAAATCTCTCTCTCTCTCTCTCTCTCTCTCTCTCTCTCTCTCTCTCTCTCTCTCTCACGCACACACACACGCACACACACACACACAGACACACATGAAGGAAGGAAGGAAAGACTGGGGGGGGGACGGGGGGGAAGAGAGAGAGAGAGAAAGAGTTGACATCCTTGCTTTTTCCTGGTTGCTGCTGTTGATTTTTTGCCAACATTCAACTCAGCCCCAATCATAGTTAACACTGCCTTGAACAGTGCCTTTTCCCAGTGGGAACTCCGTTGCCTGCGGGTTGCAACTTAGAAATTCTGGAAGGCAGTGGAGAGACAGCCCTGTGCACCCACACTTGCTTCTTTTTTTTAAAAAAAATCCTAGGCTTGCTAAAAAGAAAACACACACACACACACACACACACACACACACACAGGTTCAGGTAATCTTTGGAAAGCAAAGATAACCACACATGAGATTGAAATGAAATCTTACAAACACTAATGCATCTCAGAGTCAGTCCTTAGAGGATTAAAGAACTTGTTGACCTTGGCTGTTGATGTCTAAGCTGAGACCCAGGTCAGAAATCTCAGCACTGCAGTCCCCCCAGGGAGGCTGGTCATGGTGGGGTTGAGATATCCGGAAGGTGACTGGGAAAAGCCAGTGGGCGGGCACAGAGGAATGCAGGTCCAGGGGTCAGGGTGATGAAAGTGGATTTGATATGTTCTCTGGTGACATTTAGGAGGACAGGTGAGAAAGAGAGCTGCTGACACACAGCCTCCACGGCACGCCTGCCAGGTACACAAGGCCTTCTAAGACCACCTGGGAGAAAAAGATGGGCCCACAGAACACTGCCCTGTGAGCAGTCCCAGAGGCTCTTGTTGAGTGTCCCCAAGCACAGGTTGAACCCCCTGCTCACTACTCCATTTAAATAAGCACTTCCATAACTTTAAATCCAAGGTGGCTCCTGTTCAGCATGAGCACCTTTCCTGGCAGCTTGTGCAGCACAGTGAGTGAGCAGCTGCTCACCAGGAGCAGTTTGGACAGGGCATTGCACATGCTTCAGCCCAAGGCAGCAGCAGCCAGTACACAGGGCTTCCGAGACACACGGAGTTCAGCCACGAGCACATGCATGTTGCAGGGAGCGTCACTCCAAATGAGCACATCACTTCCTCATGGGCATGAGGAGCCTGGAAAAACCACCATCCAGAACAAACTGCCAGAAAACTGGCTTCTCATGCCTCAAGAGCACAGGTGTGCCGCTGAGTGTGTCGGTCCAAAAGAGCAAACTGCGTCTGACCGGTTAGTCTGTGAACAATCCCAGGTCCACCGAGAGCAAGCAGGCGACCCCCAACCTTCTCACCAGCTTCCCCCCACCCAGCTGACTCTGACACCCTCATTTCTCTCCTGCATCCTTCACTCCTGACACTTGAAAAATTTTTTTCAAATCCTGAGCATCTTTATCATTTTAGGGTTTTCATTTCCCATTTTGCCTAATAAATAAATGTATCAAAACCTGAAAGGAAATGAAAGTTGTAAAGAACTTTTGGCCCTAAGGGGGGGAAAAAAAGATGGTAAGCTGGACTTGGAATGTGGTTCTTTCGATCCTGTTGACTTATTTAGGGAATTATATTTTCCACTCCCCATAAGCTTCTTTATTAATCTTATGCACAAAAATATACCAAAGATCTCAAAAGAATGCATCTCCTTCTCAAGACATCACACACTGTTGTTCTAGGAGTCCTTAGGCTGGTTTTGACCCTCACCATCATAAACACCCCATTAGCATTTATTGAGCACTTATTATGCACCGGGTACACATACAGCATGCCCTAGATATAACCTGTATAAAACACATGGTGATCTCATAACAGAGTGGGGGGGGGATATTTGAGTTAAGACACTAGTGCTGAGAAGTTTAAACAGCTTTTCTAAAGGGAGACAAAAAGGAAATAACAATGTGATTTTGAACCCCAGTCTGACTGACTTCAAGGCCTGGATGCTAACCCTACAGAGCAGGCAGTACAAAGCCCAGTATGCATCCCCTTGTGCTGCAAATGCCAGCTTGATTTTGCTTTGGCCATCAACACGGCTGCCTCCTGAGGTCCTGGACATATTCTTGGCAGAGGTTGGTGGCTCAGAGGCCAGTCACTAATTATGGGGGTTGTGCAGAAACATGTGGGTTCATGGAACCTCCATATCATGTGCCAGGGTTCATGGAAGAAGGCCACTAAGCCACACGGACAATGCTGCTAGGTGGACATTGCAACCAGCATGTGCAGAGATTCTGAAGGAAAGAGTCAAGGAGAGAGCCCTGGTGCCAGCCCATCCCACGGCTCTCTTCCCAGCTGCTGAGCCAGGGCTGCACTGAGTCACCAGAAGATGCATGGTGTATGGGGTGCTACCACAGGGCTCACCCAGGCTTCTAAAGGTGCCGGGGTTGTGTACTAAGTGTGGCTTTGGAGTCAAACACACTTGGCCTCCAATGTGCACCTCATCCCTGTTTACTGTATTAGCACATTACTTAGGAGACCTCAGCCTTGTTTCTTTCTTATCTGGAATATCAGATCATTGTGTGTCCACTCCCTATTGAGAGGAAGACCAAAGGAGGTCAGGTGCACCAAGGCATTTGGGACAATGCCTGGCACAGAGTGGGTTTTCTGGAAATGTCAGCACGTCTCATGAGGACAGTTTCTGAGAGGGAAGGAGAGGGAAGGAAGGCACAGAAACACAGAGGCCCCATTAGTACCCTCAGTGAGGAGTAAAAAAGGCCAACTGAAAATGAAGAGAGCTTCACAGCACATTACTGCTGACCATTGTTGACACAGGAAATCAACACTTAGATCAGGAAACAAACATACACAATGAGCCCCAGTTCCTGGACAGCCGTGGATCATCTTCACTCACTCATTGATTCTTTCACCCTTCATTTTAGCCAGGCATCATCCAGCCTGCCATCTACCCATCCTTTCATCGAGCCAGCCTGCCACATAGTCATCCATCCACCACCCACCCACCCACCCATCCTTCCATCCTGCCCTCCATGCTGCCATGTATCCTTCCATCCATCCATCCACCTACACATCCTGCCATATATCCATTCGTCCATTCACCTTCCCTGGGAGGCTGGTCCTACAACAGCTTCTACACATACCCAGGTTCATTGCACCTTAGGAATGCAGGCAAATATTCCAGTAATATCCCCACCAGACTGCATTGCTCTTCTGCTGGAACCACTCTGTGGAATCCCACCACACTTAGAATGGAATCTAGAAGGCTGTCCTCGCTCTGCCCCTGTCTCATCCTTAACACTCTCTCCCATCTTCACCCATTCAGTTCCAGTGGTCTCAGACAAGCGAGTCCATTCTGGACTCAGGTCCTTGGTATCTACTGCTCTCTCTGCCCTAGATGCTTCTACCAGCTCGGTGGATTGCTAGACTCTCACTTTTTCAGTCCTGACAATCACCACTGGAGAAATTCCACTCTTGACTACTCTATTTAAAAGAAAATCTTCCCAGCTCTCTCTCTCTAAAACCCAATAATTCTGGTTTACTTTTGTGAAATGCAATTAGCACTTTTCAATAAATATATTTAGTCATTGTTGAACTTTTTTGTGCATTAGATTTTTTTAGACTCGCAAGAATATTAGCTGTGCCAGGGAAGGGATATTGTTTCTTCTCCCCTCCCCAATACTATATCCTTAGCATTGAGAATGATGCCTGGTTCCTAGTAGGTGCACCATCACTGTTTGCTGGATGAAGGAATGAATGCATGAATACATGTTTACATACATGAAAAAACATTAAAGAAATAAACTTTGTGCATTCATGACAGTAGTTGGTCTGAAAGGTCCATATCCCTCACCCCCTGCACAGGGGTAGACATCACAATGGATGCAAAAAAGGGTCCTTCCTGGTAAATTGCCATGGCCAGTCTAGATAAAGAATCAGAACAGATGAGCAACTTGGGCCTTGGAAAGAGGGAGTGCTGAGTTTCAAACCCAGCTTGATTAAAATGAGTTGTCTCTCATGTTATCCACACCCCTGTCAGCAAAACAGGGATCATATCTGCATGTGTGCATAGGAAGGTATAAGGACCAAGACCCAGTGAGGTCTCCCCACCAATGAGAGGTCCCCCCTGACTGCCCACACTTATGTTGTCCCAATTTCTGCTCTCATAATTTTGTTTATATGAAATGATTGTTATCATGATGTATTTTTCTATATGAAAATTACCTTTTTCTTTATACCATTACATGGATATTCTCCTGCCTCCTCAAAGGAAAGGCAAGTCTGCCAGGATCAGAGCCATACTGTCCACTCCCAGGCCCCAGCTATTAGAATAGGACCTGGCACAGAGTAGGAACTCAAGAAGTAATAGCTATTTAAATGAGTAAAGTCAATGTTAAAGCAGTTGGGACAGTGCTGGTATATCACGAGAACTGTTGTCTCAGCAGGTGTCATTATTTCTATTTTTTAGACTGTTGGGAGCACTATAATTCCTGTTCCTGAAGAAAGTTTTCCTGAGCTGCTGCAGGGCTCCAGACAGCCCAGCATAAGCCTGTCCCAGTCCAGAGGCTCCCAAATCTCTCAGCCATTGTATTGCTAATTTTAAAACCCCCAGTGCACCCATGCCTGATTTCCTTCAGTTCCCTAGACTCCTGGGTCTATGATAATTGCTGTGTAGCTCATTTCCCATCTGGTATGAAATTTCCAAGGTCTGGCTATTTAGAGTAAAAATGCACTTTCCCTCCTATCCACATGGGATCAACTGGGTTCTGAGTACTTTCTCAGACCCAGTCTCATACAACCCTTTCAACAAACCTGGGACATAAAAAAAACTACCACTGGCCCAGTTTTATAGATTAAAAGGTAGAGGTAGAGATTTGAGTTGGCTGACTGAGCTGACCCAGCCAATGAGGAGACAGAACCTAGAGATCTGACTTGGACCAGCCTGACTTGTGTTCCTCATGGCTCTCCTGTGAGGCTCATCTTCAGAGCTTGCTTGGGGCTACCTTCCAGCATGATGCAAAGTTGCAACGAGAACCTCAGTCACTTCCTCTTATTCAACTTTCCAACCACAATCTAAAAGTTAATCCCAAGGAGGAAACAGGAAGACACACAAAGCAGTGTACCCAACTTTCCAATAAAGGAAAATACCTGAGGGCAATTTTGATATAAAGCCCACTTTGTGCTTTTCATTTGGACATTTCTTCTATACCAAATGGGAACAAACGCATGGACCAGATTTAGCTCTACAGCATCATCTAGCCCAGAAGCTACATTCATATCTCCCGGGGGTGTAAGAGAAAGCCCCCTAAATACACAGAAAATTCCAAAGATCTGATCAATGGAAGTGATTTAAAGTAAGCCCCATGCTTACTTTATATAGAATCATTTATATGCTGCTGTTCTTGTTTACACAATGTTTTTTACCCTATAGATAACCTTGACCCTTTTCTCATTTTTGTGTGTCCCATATCACGGATTTTTCATGATCCAGTCAAGGAATATGAAAGTTCCTTGCAAACTCATTACAGGCAGAATGGCTGCTGCCAACTCTATTTTTATCTCTTGTTTCCCTTTGTAACTATTTTCATTATAAACAATAACTGTGTTCTGCCATCTTAATATCTAAATTATATTATTTCCATAGAAATGCCTTAGATGGGATTTAAGAAGAAAGTTCAGGTATGAGTTCAGTGAATTCATTCAGTTCTGAAAGCACAACTAATTCAGCTCAGTGATCTGAGTTTTTTGGTAACAGAAGCTGCAGAATGCTGTCCCTCTCCTCCCTCTTTTTAACCCACTTTAGTGTCTTGTAGCTTTGCGTAAACATGAGACCTTTCCTTTAGCATAAATGGACATTATATACCTTTTCAATTAGCATAGTCTTTGAAAAGAGATGCAGAAGACCTAAAAACTCCTTAAAAATCTTTTCTGCTTCTGTGCTTATTATTTGCCAAGAAGAAATGTGTTGTTAAAATGCAATGTTATTTTCTCCTTATGCTGCTGATATAACGTTTTTGATGTTGGACCCTAAGATAGCTCCTGCAGCTTCTGGATAGTTTCCTTTGGGTTCATATGCCCACTTTCATTATCTAAAATTAAATTTAAAGGTTATACATTATAATCTTTGTGGATCCAGAAAGAGCTTATTAGATTCAATTTCAGGCTGAGGGAGAAGATACAGGGCATTTAATTATTATTATTTATAAAATAAACAGATGGCAAGGGTATTCTTATTTAGGTGAGAAAAATCCAAGACAAATGCTTTTAGAAGTGATCCACGTATTTTTTTTCTTGTGTAATTTCTTTAAGCTCTTAGCTCTAAAACTTTTGCATTATATGTTTTCCTGTTGTTAGGCATTCAAAATATTATTGATGTATTATTAGTAGGATTATCCAGCTGTGCCTGTTGTTAATTTTACTTTCTAAAATTTCAAATATTTTTAGGCATTACTTTGGTGTCTGAGAATATTTGAGGATACCTAGGGGACATCTTTTTTTTTATAAAGATAATGCAAAAGATTGAGAGAGGCAACAATTGGAGATTCCAGATGGCCATTTTAATGACTTTCAAATAGCTTCAAATTATTTCATCATCTCATTTATGGAGTTTGCTTTGGAAACATATCAGCAGTTCCCACTTGGATTTTGCATTGTTTTCTGCATGCTTGTGTGAATACAAAATGTTCCCAGAACAGACCTGAGTTGGATGTCCTCAAGATCATTTCTAGAACAAAAATGAACCAGTGAACACAGGCACCGGCTCCTGACTCTCACTCCCTAAATAGTCATTAAAGGGGACAGGATCCACAGATGTGCCTTCCAAGTAGTTTGCAGACAGAGTCCAGCAAGGACAGTGGGCTCTGAAATATCTGATTTTTATTACCATTTCTTAAAAACCTGGTGTGCCTTAAAAGCCATTTGAACGACATATCTATTATTTCTCCTGAAAACAAAGGTTCTAAAACAAGTGAGTAGGAAAAAAATAAGAAATTATAAATCTAATAAAAAGTGTCATGAGATAGGAGTCTGTGAATATGTGGTGTTTTTATTCATAGAATATCCAGGTAATCAAGCCAGCTCTCTTGGGGAGAGGATTTTTTTTTAAGTGGATGGAATGATGAGCCCCTTCATAATGAAGAGCTGCTTGCCAGAGCTCACCCAATGGAACATGAGAATCCCCCACTTTAAATGGAACTTGTGAAACTTAAACATTTTTTTAAAAATTACTGAAAAGTGGTTATAAAACCCTCTTCTAGGGTGAGCAGAATCCATGAAGGTAGAACTTGTGCTTTCTCTGATTAGAGACTGCTGTCAAAGACATTCTGCATTTATAACATTAGAAAATAAAAAAAAAATCTGGAAGAAGTGAAAAATATTAAAAAACAGTGTTCTCAACTTGCAATGCAATAAAATTATTTGTGTGCCAAGCTTCTTTTAGTACTGCTGTGATTTTTTTCCTGAAAGTTTTTCAATTTGATGGTAATTAAATATGCAATGAAAAAATGCTGCTTCAGGGAATCCCCTTGCAAGATTCTGTGTTAATGTAATGTATTTGCAATTGACTTGGCATCAAACAAAAATGATACTGTGTGCATGCCTCGTCTTCATCTAAAATTTGTTAGGCAAAAGGGGACTTGTGTAATGAAGGCCTTGTCTTTTCATTAGTCCCTGAGTTTTCCCAAACTACGGCCTTGCTACAGAAAAAGGAGCACAAACAGTGTGATGGACAGGAAACTCGACTCTGGACGTTGACCTGTTCAGCTAATTGCAGAGCCAGCACAAACAGGAACAGGGCCTCACTTTTGTTCTTGGCCCCTTTTCCTAATCTAAACTGTAGGGAAGAGCAGAAGTTCATCATTTCCTTGGCCTTAAGTAATGTCTGTTCTCTTTAAAACCTGCTAACTTGAGAGCACAATTCCCAAACCTCTTGGAGGAGAATTAAACCAATCCAGGTATTAGCAAGCTGTAGAGATGGCCTCCAGTGAATGGGAAGTCAGCAGGCATGAAACAAGAACCTAAGACTTTTGGTGGAGAGTGCAACACAGGTCGAGATGCTTCAGATATCCTGAAGATGCAAAGGAGATCTCTGTGTGAAGCTTCCCCAGGTGTAGCAATAAGAAATGAGGTGACCAGAAGAGAAATAGAAACATAAAATGGCAGGAAAAGAATAGTAGGTATCTCTGAAGTCTCTTCTACCCTCCTGAAAAAGAGCATCCAATATCTAACCCTCCAGCCTCAGAGACTGCACTATCCAGAAGTTTCCCAGAGCCCTCTCCCTTACCTAGTGTCCACAAGAACTCCCTGTCACTTGCGATCTGCTGGGAGGGCTAATGTATTATGTCCTGATATGGCAGATTAAAAATGAGATCAATAAATGCCTAAAGCAGATGGGCTTTTGAGATGTCCCATTCAATCTGGGTCTAAAGGGTAAGGTGAGGGGTGGGAGAAGGCAGTCAGGAAGGCAGGGGCAAAAGGCCACTTAAACAGTTGATCTCAATCCAAAACACTGCACCGTGAAGAGCCTTCTAGGTACCTGTCCTTCCTTTTCCAGGGTTCCCCCTTAAATGACAAGTACAGCCAAAATAGTTTGTGTTGTGGGTGCTTTATTATGTCTGTGTGAGTGTGTTTTTATTTTCCCCTCAATTTATCTTAAAATCATACTGTTTGGATAAGTATGAGACATTTAAATGTTCAAACTATGAATTTGTCTCTCTAAAGGAGGTTTAGACAAAGCGAGAGCATCAGGGTAGGGATACTTCCTGGATTCCTCTTCTCTTGAATCCTGCCCCACCAGTGAATTAAAGGTCAACTGTACCCGAGCTGCCAGTCCCCTCCTCTCCCAGTTGGTTGAGGTTTCTGGGGCCTCTCCCATGAATCCAGAGTCATTTCCCTCCGAAGATGGAAGGAGGCCTGACTGGTAATAGTTTCCATCCCACTAATCAACTCACAAAGTTTGCAACTCTGTCTAAGGGAAGAAAATACTGAAAGGCGTTAATTTCTATGGTTTTTATTAAAATAAGGGAGAGGTTTATTAGATTTCCAGAAGGGGATCCTTTTAGAAACAATACTTCATCTATTTCCTGAGATGCTTTATCCACCTTGGTTGTCAAGCTGAACTCCAGTGGCCTGCCCCACAGACAGCCTGCTGCCCAGGTTTGGGCATGCCTCACACTTCAGCACCCCAAGGCCCACTGGACTCTGTCCCTGGAGGTCAGAAGCCACAGGCACTGAGCAAGCAGTGGAATGCAGGGTGGAGCAGGCATCTCCCTACTCTGCACCCCAAATCCTCAATCCTACTTTGCTCCAGAGGCAAGAAACAGACTGGGAGAAAAGTTAGGAGTGCAGTAGAGGGTGAAGGAAAAAAAATGTAAGGAGAGAAGCCTTGGTGGAACAGCTCCCCCACCCAACTGGAGCCTCCAAGCCAGAGGACCAGAGAGATGTGAGAAGGAGGGAGAAGATGGGGTCTTTAGAGGGGCACCTGGAGCCTCCCTGGAAGGCTGCAGGGGTGTGCCCCGGGCCCTGCAGAGCCAGGAGGGCTGGCAAGGAGCTTGGGCAGGAGGCCACGGGGCCAGCTCTGGAGCAGAGCTGTCCTCTCACCTGCCGCCCACTGATGTCTGCAGCTTCCTCCTTGGCAGGTCGCTGCACTTGGTTCCAGTCCCACTGCTGGCGCCCCAGCCTCAAGCCACACGGGACAGCTGTCTCTCTTGCCTCTCTGTGTCTCTTCTTCCTCTTGTCCAGTGGCTCCTAGGATGTCACTTTTCCTCTGTCCCCCTGATGATGCCCAATGTAACTCCTCTGCCAAGGGCCAAAGACCCACCTCTCTGGGTGGCAGACACAGTGGCTTTTGCAGCTGGTTTGAAGTGGACGTTGGCTCTGACTCTTGTTTAGTTTTCTTTTTCCCTCTTTAGTTCTGATTTTGGATTCTTCTTCTTCTTTGTTCTTCTCCTTCTTTCTCTTCTTCTTTTCCCTCTCCTCCTCTTCCTCCTCCTCCTTTTTGTGACTGGGAGACACTTGATTTCTTTATTAAGCATCCAAGACCACCCAGCCCTTTTTGGATTTGGTTTTTGATGCAGGGTCTTGCTAAGTTGCTTAGGGCCTAACTACATTGCTGAGGCTAGTTTTGATCTCACAATTCTGCCTCAGCCTCCTGAGACACTGGGATTACAGGTGTGCACCACCAAACCTGAAAGACCTTATTTTGATTTTAGAAATATTATCTTCTCTATATTTCACATCCTATCAACTGGCTATTAGCTTCTGGTTTTAGAATATGTTAGCTTAACACATCTATATAAGATTTATTTAATGAATGTTTCCTTACAATCATAAAAGTAACACAGATTTATGGAAGAATATCTATATTTTATTAGGAAAAATATCAAAAAGATAATAAAAATCACCTTGAACATGTTATGGAAACAAAACATAGGGCCAGTGAATGTGCAATAATATGTACTGAGGTACTGAGCACATTGTTTTGAGAGATGGAGACTGCTCTATGTTAACAAACAGTCCCCCCAAAATATAATATTATAAAAAATGTAAATTGAGGAAATTATGAAGCCCTAGATAGGTACAGATATCAGCGTGGTATGTATGGTCCATCATCTCCAGCAGAGGTTTATTAGAATGCACCTGTTACTTAGGGAGGGTCCAGGAAGATGCCTGATCTTTTTTTGTTGTGAATATGGTAGTAAATTTTATATAGAAAACTGAATCCTTGGCTCTCTATAAAGGTATAGCTTTAGTTACAACTCTTAATGTAAGCATGAATAAAGTCCAGTGTGCATGAATTGATGTGGCTTAGCCACATTATATATTTTAAATGTTTTTGATAAACATAATGCTTAGAATAGAAGTGAATCGAGTTTGGTTTATCTGTGCCAACCACTGGACCTTTATACCTCATAAGAAACTGAAACCAGAATTTAAGGTACTTGCTAAAGTCCGAAATGGCCAGTGGCAGAGACAGTACCAGAACTAAGGACTTCTGACTCTCAAAACAGTCCTTTCGTTTCCATGACCAAAAAAAAAAAAAAATTAGCTTTCTGGTATTTTTCTCTAGAGTAACATGAACATGCTATAGCCAGTCAGCATTATATTTTAGTTTATTGAGTAAAATTTTATAACAATTTTGAACACAAATGTCTATGATTCTCAGATGTTCATGGTGGTCAATTCTGTTTTCCTCTTTAAGTTGTGATGGGCTTCTCTGTGTTTACTGTGTCAAGTTATAGGTTTATTAGTTTTCTAGGGCTTCTGTAATAAAACACCACAGAATGGATGGCGCAGACCAAAGACATGCGTTGTCTCGCAATTCTAGGGACCAGAAGTCCAAAAATATTTGCAGACTGGGTTGTCTCAGAGGCTGTGAAGGAAGGATCTGTTCTTGGCCTGTAAAAGGTGATCTTTCCCTTGGCATATTTCTATGGCCAAACTTCTCCCTTTTTTCTCCCTCTATATGGGATAAGGGTCTACCCTAATGACTGAATATGGTAATTTGGTGTTTTTTTTCTCTGCTGTGACTTGAAATTCACAAATGGAAGATTTTTCTTCCTACACCATAATCCACCATTTTACTAAGTCCTTCAGACTTAAAAGAAAATTTGTAAAAACAGTAAAGAATTTTTATATGCCTTTCATCCAAATGCCCAATTTACTAATTTGCTTTATCATCCTCTCTTGGTGTTTGCCATGTTCTTTTCTGTAGTATGAAGAGTAATTTACAGACATGCTCATTGATCCCTAATACTTCACTATATTTCCTCAAAAAAGACATTAACTTACGTATTCACAATGCCAGCTGTCCTTTGTGTAGCCTGAGATCAACATTGACCTTAGGAGTATACAATCTACAAACTTTAGTGAAATGCCATTCACTATCCCACCAAAATCCTTCATCAAAATCCTTCTATTTAGTATTTCAATGCTACTTTACTCCCTGCACTTTGTGCTTTACTTGTTCGCAAAAATTTAAGCCTCAGTCCGTATCAAGAAATAGAATTTCACATTATTACTCATGTGCACACACGGGTGTACTTACAAATATGAAAAACAAAAAAATCCAAAGCAATGCTTAACACTGTTGTGTTTCCTTGATGTTTTCCAGGACACAAAACAGATCATTAGGATAAAGTAGTTCTGCCTGTTTTGGTTTTTGGTTATATCTTAAGTGCCTAGGAGAGTGCTTTGCATGAAATAGAATTCGATAAATATGTTGACTAGACTGTCATGGAGAGAAAAATCAGCAGGCTTAAGTAGCTTAGTAAAAAGTGCTTAGTACTGTAAAATGAGGCCGTGACTGTATCAAAATCTCTCTTCATAGAAAGGAACTGCTCAGCTGGTGAGTACCGACAGGAGCTGGGAACTCGTGTGTCTGGAGTGTGGCTACTGTGAGAGCCAGGGACCCACAGGATTAAGTAGCAGTGTGGAAACAAATGGTAATTGCACAAGACTTTTTTCTTAGTCATTTTTACTCTTTTTAAACACTGAAGCTTGTCTCAGCTGGGATCAGTAGGTGCAAAGGAGGAGTTTTGGTAGGTAGCTGAGCCAGTGTTGTGAAGGGAAGGAGCACGTTCATGAGATCACTGTGGTTGAGGCAGTGGGAAGCAGAATGAGGGGTCCTTTTGGGAAAGTGGGACTCAGGCAGAGGAGACTGGGGCTCTTGGTCAATTTTTTTTCATTTCTGGAGATTCTCACTGTAGGCCTAACATACATGATACCGCATTTATTTGTATTTTAAATTCTGTTCATGTTACATGTTTCCTTGGCTTTCAGCATTTATAACGTTTCATAGTTTCATAGATTGAAAATCTCTCTTTGAATGATGCATCCAGCTGAACACAGTACTCTAGATTTGATCTGAGCACTAAGAAGGATAGACAATAATTTCTCTTGTTCTAGACTGCCCTATTGCTTGTGACTAAAACATTCAGGGGTCACTCCAGGGTTTTTTGTTGTTGTTGTTTGTTTTGAGGTGTGTGTGTGTGCATAGAGTGTCACAATTCACAGATTAAGTTTTATGTTTAACTAATTATTGTTAGGATATTCAAAGAATAAAGAAACACAATCTCTTCCCCCAGAAATAACCACATGAGACAGAAATACCTTTTTCTTTGGGGGTATTGTGATGGCTCCTCTGACCTTAAGGGTCCAGAGGGGGAGAGATAGAGAGAGAGCGCCCACACATGCTGTCCCCTTTTATTGAGGAGAAGATATTTAAATGAGGCAAGGGGTCAGGTTTAGGGGGGCTGAGTCTAGGTTCATGATGTCTGCTGTCAGCAGGTTGACTGACCTCTAGGAAGGCCACACCCAAGGGCAGAGTAAGAGAAGGAGACACATAAAGGATGTTTCCATGGAATATTCTGTCCCAAACAGGAGAAGGGTTAATATCACAAAGGAATAGGTGAGCGTAGTTTTACCCACGGGGCTGTAGAAAGGCACGCCCATGCAGGAAGACCCAATCACCCACACCCTAAAGATCAGGGCTGTTGTCTGGGTACCTAGGCAACCAGATCACAGAGTGATCTATGATGCTGCATCAATCAGCAGGGGAGACAGACAGGGTCACATGCTAGTTTGGCCTCCCACACTAGACCTCACTCACGCATATGATAAGCCAATATATTTTGAGGTCCTACTAGGTGCAAGATGCTGTTCAACATTCTGATATATAAAATAGACATGATCCTTCACTTTTTAGAGGTAATCGGCCAGCTGTGTTTTGTGTAGTCTGAGATTAAGGTTTTTTTGTTGTTGTTTTGAGATGTGTGTGTGTGTGCATAGAGTGCTACAATTCACAGATTAAGTTTTACATTTAACTAATTATTGTTAGGATATTCAGAGAATAAAGAAACACAGTCTCTTCCCCCAGAGTAAAAGATAGGAGCTAGGGTACATATCAAATTTTACTAATTTTATAGGTTACTTTCTTTACACTGCTGTGATACAATTTTCCGTGGATCTCTATGGTTCTACCCTCTTACAAGAAGTCTGCATTTGTCCTGGACTTTAGAACACAAGTCTGGATTTGTTCTGGCTTTAGAAGACAATGTCTCTTTCTTAAGAAGAGACAGACTTACTGATCATTACTAAAAATTAGAGGCTGGTAAGCTCATAGTCCTTTATTCTAATGCAGTACACTGCTAAGAATTAGTCTTTTCATTTTCCATGGGAATCGACTTTTAGGAAAATGCTCTTCTACTTACTACTGCTCTTTTTATGTGTAAAATGTTCTTTGTCTCTGACCCCAGAGTCTGGTGCCTTCTGCCAGCATCCCTTAAACTATGGCAGGATTAACTGCAAATAGGACAAAAATCTTAAGCCTCAATTTTTGACACATGTCACTCAAAACCCTTTTTCCTCACTTTTCCTTGGTCCCTAGTGCGGTGCCCAGTATCAAGCAGACCTAAGCTCTCTCTTCATAGCATGTTGCCAGGAGGTGGTTTTCATACTTCTTACTTCTTGTCCTAGAGCTTCTCCAAAATCCCCTTGCATCAAGAACCTGCTCAGTATGCATGTGTGCACAGCAGGGACATGTTGAAAACAGTACTCATGGAACAGTCACTGGCCCATTTAATAGGATCAGCAAAAGCTGGAGGAAGAGCAGGACTAGGGAAGAGGGCTTTGCCTTGTGGATAGTTAACTGTCGGTTTACTCTCTTCCCCCAAGGAATAAGAAGGGCAGTAGAACCCATTCAGAAAATTGGTGATTATATAGGACATTGCATATGTACCCCTTAAATACAAATGGAGAGGCCAAGAAAGCAGTTGAGTATGTGTTTCAAGTTTAGGGGCTATCTAGACCCCTTCTAGAAAATAGGTGATGGGTGTTTGTAGTGTTTTGATTTCAATAAAATGGGAGCAAGGTCATCTCCTTAGAATAAGTTTGATTCTCATAGTAAGTGGAAAACGCCTGAAACAGTTATTGTGAGAAGTTTGGAGAGTTGATAAATGGGGGATACACAGGGTCAGCAAGTTTCCAAATGAGGATAGATAGACGACAGTTCTGAAATGAACATCATAATTTTAAACAAATCTTAACAACTCAAAGACAGGAGGGGATGCTGTGCAATTTTATAGTCAGAGAGCAGGCATAGAAAATGATTTTAAAAGTGAGTTTTCAGTATGTTGATTGAGGCACCTATGGAAAGTCAAATGATAAAGCCCAGGTTTGTAAGAAAGCAGCTGTAGGTGAAGTCAGAGAAAGAAGGAGAAATGGACACAATCAATACTAGTAAACTCTGGTAAGAGTTTGGGGGAGGAAAAGTAAATGTGTCTTTTTTAAATGACTCTTTTGTGTACTGAGAATTGAACCTAGGGGCACTCTACCACGAAGTTATATCACAATCCTTTTTACTTTTTGTTTTGACACAGGATCTCACTAAATTGCCCAGGTTGGCCTGGAGCTTGCACCCCTCAGTCTCCTGAGTCACTGGAATTACAGTCATGTGCCACTGTGCCCTGTGAATGATAACTTCTGAGTAATTGATGCTTTCTAGGCATTTGAGTCTATGCTTATTATTTCATTCCATTTATTTATTATAAAAGATAAGCATATATTATTGATATATTCCTTTTACAAAAGGGGACACTTTAATTTAGAGAGACTGTGGAACATGCTTAAGATCATGAAGCTTACAAACAGAAAAGCTAGAAATAAAATCCAGCCCAACTCCAGAAACTGCATTGATATTTTAAGTGTTGTATAATTATTTTAACTTTTTATTATCTAAGACTTCCAGATATACACAAATCTTGCATTCCTAGTACTCAACCACCCCTCTTCAATAGTTACTAACTTGTGGCTGGTCTTATTTTTACTGTTGTTTCCCACTGAACTGTGAATGTCATTTTTTTTAACCTGAAATAATTTAGGGCAAATAGCGGATTTGATCATTTTATTCTAAGATACTTCAGTATTTGTCAGGACCTATATTCTTTTTCAAAAAAATTTTAATTCATTTTTAAAAAAGAAATGACAGCAGAATGCATTACAATTCTTATCACACATACACAGCACATTTTTTCATGCCTCTGGTTGTATATAAAGTATGTTCAAACCAATTTGTGTTTTCATACATGTACTTTGTATAATGATGTCTATCACATTCCACATTCCTTGCTAAGTCCCTTCTCCCTCCCTTCCCCTCCCACCCTTCTGTCCTATCTAGAATTCATCTATTCCTCCCATGCCCCCCTCTCCCTATCCCACTATGAATCAGCCTCCGTATATCAGATAAAACATTTTGCATTTGTTTATTTTCGGATTGGCTAACTTCACTTAGCTTTATCTTCTCCAATGCCATCCATTTACCTGCAAATGCCATGATTTTATTTTCTTTTATTGCTGAGTAATATTCCATTGTGTATATATGCCACATTTTTTAATCCATTCATCTACTGAAGGACATCTAGGTTGGTTCCACAGTTTAGCTATTGTGAATTGTGCTGCTATAAAATTGATCTGGCTGTATGGACCTATATTCTTGATCACCATACTTATTCATATCTTAAAGATGAGCAAACAGTCTCTGAGAAGATAGAGTCCCTTACACAAAGTCACTGAGTAATTAAGTGGTCCAAGACAATACTTTTTCACTTCCTCTGAGTATTGCCACTCCTGTTCTCTGATTGCCCTTCACTGTATTCTGTGACCTAGGAGAGCAAGAATTGCACATGCAGTGTTTTGGGTATTTTTCAACTAAGACCAAGTACATTCCTGTGTCCTGGCTCAAAATGAAGGAAATACATGAACTCCAACTTTTAATATTTTGGAACTCCTAATGGTAGGAGCATGGGACTTGTTTCTTTAAAATACTATTGGCCTCTTTGATCACAGTTTGCCTTTAGTAGTATAGAGAAATTTATTGTTCTAATAATGCACATATAATTTTAGTATAAAACAAACTACATACTTGTAATATTTCTGTATATTTTTTTATTATTTTTTCCTAGGGGTTAAACCTAAGGGCACTTAACCACTGAGCTACACCTGAAGTGCATTTTATATTTTAATTTGGGACAGGACTGTCCTCCTGCCTCAGCCTCCTGAGTTGCTGGGATTACAGGTGTGTGCCACCATGCCTGTCTAGGTATTTAAAAAATCTTGGTTTCATTTGAGGAATATGATAATTCCTAATAATATCAAGAAATTCCCAAGGTAAGTGGCACTTGGGATCCTGAAAGCAATGACTGTCCTCTTTGATGTTTCTTTCAATGTGGACTAGCCCCCCCCACAGTGCTTTGTACATAATAGGTATTTACCCAATAAATGCACCTTATTCCTTGTTTTGGCAATTGTTGTGACACCTTCCTATCTAAAATTGCAATTTAGACTTTCAGAGGAAGTGATATGATGATTTTTTGAAGTCATCCCAGGAGAGTGAGAAATGTTCTACAGGTCTGAATTCTCAGCTTGCCTGTTCCCAGCCCTTACTGTCTAAAGGATAGTCAATGCCTGTTCCTACCCTGACCACTGCTCAGAAGAGTGAATTTATTCTGAAGCAGTCAGGCTAATTCCTGGAACTGGGGTTGAGTTCCATTTCCTCTGAGGTACAAAAGGTTTGTGGAGAAAGGTGAACTCTAGAATTCTATTCAATTAGGAAGAATGAAGAGGAAATCGATGCTGGCTATGATAACAACTAGGCACCACTGAGTTTGAATAGAAGGAAGCAGGAGGGTTTATGAAATATTAAGGAGGTAAAAGTATTGGTGATGTACTGTGGAAAAGAGAGGAAGATGTTTTGCCTTGGAAACTGATGGTGTATTTGATAAAATAGGAAACCAAGCAAAATACATTTTATAGTCCAAAGTGATGAGTTCTGTTTTAGATGAGTTGAATTTGAGATGCTAACAGGAATCCAAATAGTAGTTTAATATGCTCAAGAATAAGATTTAGCCTGAAGATACATATCTAAGTGTATAAAAAGAGTTGGAGTCATTTAATGGATGTCTCAAAGAGTGAACAGAAACAACAACAACAACAACAATAAAACAAAGAAGCAGCAACAACAAAAGCAAAGAGAAGAATTTAAAAATTCCTGTAGAAGAAGATGAGAGTAAATGAGAAAATACTGCTATAGAGGTAGGAGAAACAATCTGGCATGTTTATTATCAGAGAAGTTGAGGGAGGAGACCATTTCAAAGGATGCAGACAAATCAAGAAAGATATGGACTTAAACCCATTCATGGCTTTAGTGGCCATTAGGGACCTCAGAGACTTTGAAAATAACACTTGCAATGGGCTTCTGTGGACCACAGTAAAATGAATGATGAAGATTAAGAGAAGGTACCTGTCATCAGCTACTTAAAAGAGGAACAGTAAGTATTTATTAAATCAGGAGAGACTTGAGAGTGTTTAAATCCTGAACAGCAGCTCTGATTCAAGGGGCTGACATCGGAGTACAAACTTCAAAGTCTGCTCTTCTCAAACTCCCATCAGTCTTGAATTCCCTAATCCTCAGTCCAGCCCAGGATGGGGATTGGGGGAGAGGAAAACAGAGAAGGAGAGGAAAAGCACAAATGTTCACCCCTTAACAATAGCTGGAAAGAAATAGATCAAATTAAAATGCATCCGTAGCAGTGGGGTCATTGAAAGGTGGTCAAGCAGTTTAGACCCAAATTGTGGAGAGAAGCCCATGCTTGGAATGGCAGCCATTCTGTGGATCCCACAGCTGACCAGTCACCTGAGAAGAAATTCAATACACACAACATCTTCCCACTTGCAGATAGTTGGATTAAACCAGAATGAGTGACCTTGTGGTGGGATCTCTTAAGAATCCATCTAGAAAGGTTGTAGAGGAATTGTTACTAGTTATGACCCCTTCTCCCACCCATGAGAAAGGAGAGCAGTGTGGAGCAGACCTGCCCTTGAGCTGCTGGCCTCACCCAGGACTTCACACAGCTCTGTGGGCTCCTGGCAGTTGTGGACATGGGAAGTACGAGCTCAGATCCACGCGGGAAGGCAGTTTTTATCCTAGGCAAAGGAAAGGGAAAATGTGTGGATTGCTTATTTGCTGTGCAGAAGCATTTTAATTTGATGATATTCCACTTCTTGATCTTTTATTTTATTACTTGTGCTTTTGGAGTCTTGTTAAGGAAATTGGTCCTTGTGCCAACATGTTGGAATGTTGAGCCTATGTTTTGTTCTAGTACTTGCAGAGTTTCTGGTGTAATTCCTAGATCTTTGATCCACATTGAGTTGACTTAAAGACAGGTGAGCAATACAGGTCTTGACCTGTATTGTTTCATTTTTTTACATATGGAGTTCCAGTTTTCTCCCTACCATTTTCTTAGAAGTCTCTTTTCTCCAACAAATGTTTTGGCACATTTGTTTAGTATCAGATAATTGTAGTGATGTGGGTTGATCTCTGTGTCTTCTGTTCCATAGGTCTTCATGCCTGTTTTGGTGCCAGTATCATGCTATTTTTGTTACTGTAGCTCTGAAGGATATTTGGAGGTCTGGTATTGTGATGCTACCCACATCACTTTTTTGTTCAGGATTGCTTTGACTATTCTGGGCCTCTTATTTTTCTAAATAAATTTTAGAATATTTTTCTAATTCTGTTAAGAATGTCTTAGATATTTTGATGGGAATTTCTTTGAATCTCTATAGTGCTTTCGATTTATGTCATTTTAATAATATTAATTTTGCCTATAAAGAACATGGAAGGTCTTTTCATCTTCTAAGCTCTTCTTCAATTATTTCTTCAGTGTTCTATAGTTTTCATTATAGAGGTCCTTAATATAGTTTGTTAGATTAATCCCAAAGTATTTTATTTCATTTGAGGTTATTGTTAGTGGAGTAGTTATCCTAATTATATTTTCAGTAGGTTTGTTATTGGAGTATAGGAAAGTGATTGATTTATATATGCTGATCTTGGATCCTGCTACACTTTACTAAATTTGTTTATCAGAGCTAGAAGTCTTCTGTTGAAGTTTCTAAATATCAAATCATTCATCAGCAAACAGAGATAACTTGAGCTCTTCTTATTTGTATTGCCTTAATTTTCTTGACTTGTCTGATTGCTTTGCATAGTTTCAAGGACTGAGTTGAATAGGAGTGGTGAAAGTGGGCATCCTTGCCTTGTTCCCAATTTTAGAGGAAATGCTCTCAATTTTTTCTCCATATGATGGTGATCTGGGGTTAGTCATATATAGTCTTTACAATGATGACGTAAGTTTCTTCTATCCCTAGTCTTTCTAGTGTTTTCAACACAAATGGGTGTTTGTCCAATGCTTTTTCTGCATCTATTGGGATACTCATGTGATTCTTGTACTTAATTTTATTTATGTGATGAATTACACTTGTTGACTTGCATATATTGAACCATCCTGGAATGAAAACTCACTTGATTGTTGTACAGAATTTTTTACAATTTTTTTTTGGGGGGTAATGCAGTTTGTTAATGTTTTACTAACATTTTTGCATCTATGTTCATGAAGGATATTGGCTTGAAATTTTTTTTCCTTGATGTGTCTTTGTTTGGATTTGGTATCAGGGTGATACAGTATTTGTAGGATAATGTTCGCAGTGTTTCCTTATTTTTAATTTCATGAAATAATTTGAGGTGGAATGGTATTAATTCTTTTTTATGTGTCTGGCAGAACTTGGTTGAGGATGCATCCAGTCCTGGGCTTTATTTGTTGGAAAGCTTTGGAGACCTGCTTCAATTTCATTACTTGGTACTAATCTGTTTAGATTTTCTTTATCCTTATGGTTCAAATTTTGTATTTGATATGTCTCTAGGAGTTTGTCAATATCTTCAAGAATTTCTAGAATATTTTCTCCAATAATCATAAATTTTCAAAATAGTTTCTGATGATCCACTGGATTTTATTGGTATCTATGATGATATTTTCTTTTTCATCTCTAATTATGTTTATTTGAGTCTGCTTTCTTTTGGTTAATTTGGCTCAGGGTTTATCAATCTTGTTTATCCTTCCAAAAAACCAATTCTTCATTTCATTAATTCTTTGTATTTTTTATTCTCTATTTTACTGATTTTGGCTCTGATTTTAATTATTTTCTGTTTTCTACTGAATTTGCTGATGATTTATTCTCCTTTCTCTAGGACCTTGATACATAATTTTAGATTATTTCTTCAGTATTATATATTTCTTTCTTTTTGATGTATAAACTTAGTGTTATAAATTTTTCTCTTATAACTATCTTTATACTTTTCCAGAGATTTTGATATGTTCTATCATTTGTTTGCAATTTTTTTCTATTTTTCCCCTGATTACTTCTGCTATCCATTCACCATTTGCAAGTATATTATTTAATTTCCAGGCATTATAATGATTTCTGTTTTTTATCTTGTCATTGATTTCTAATTTTGCTCCATTCTCTATCTTTTTATATTTACTAAGATTTTTTTGTGTGATTTGAAATACAATCTATTTTGGAAAATGTTCCATGCACTGCAGAGAAGAATATTAATTCAATCATTGATGGGTGAAATATTCTATAGATGTCTGTTTGGTCCATTTGGTTAACAGTACTTTTAGATCTGAAGCATGTTAGTTTATGTCTGGATGATCTATCTGGTGGTGAGAGAGGTGTGTTGAAGTCACCCAGTATTATTGTATTTGGGTTTATTTGATTTTTAATGTTGAGAAGAGAGTGTTTTCTCTATGTAGATGCACCATTGTTTAGGGCATAAATATTTACAATCATCATGTCCTGGTGTTGTATAATTCCCTTCACCAGTATAAAGTGACATTTGTTGTCTTTTTAAAAATCCTAGCTATTTTTTTTATTTATTATTTTTAAACATGCAGACTGTAGAGTGTATTTTGACATATCATACATACATGGAGTAAAATTCATTCCAATTAGGATCCCATCCTTGTGATTGTACATAATATGTCCTTACACTGCTGTGTATTCATATATGAGCAAAGGAACAATATGTCCAGTTCATTCTACTGTCTTTTCTATTCCCATACCCCTCCCTTCTTTTTATTCCCCTTTATCTAATGTAATGGACTTCTCTTCTTTCCCTCCCTACCCTCCTTTGTTGTGGGTTAGCATCCATGTGTCTGAGAAATCATTCAGCCTTTGGGTTGTTGGGACTGGCTTATTTCACTTAGCATGATATTCTTCATTTCCATTCATTTACTGGAAAATGCCATAATTTCATTCTTCTTTTATGGCTTCTTTGTCTCTTATGATTAATTTTGTCCTGAAATTTATTTATCTGAATGAGAATGGCTACCCCTACTTGTTTGCAGATACAGTTTGCATAATATATCTTTTCCCATACTTTTATCTTCAGTCTGTGGGTATCTTTTCCTGGAAGATGAGTCCCCTGCAAACAACATATTTTGGGGCTTGTTCTTAAATCCAATCTGCTAATCTATGTCTTTTCATTGAAGAGTTTAGACTATTTACATTCAATGTTATTATAGGGAATGTTAGGTAGAACCTGACAGAGGCAATATCATTTTGAAATGTATTCCCCATCTTAGAATAAGAGTCACCTCATGGTCACTTTTAATTAACCTGACCTTAAACCCCAGAAAATACTCTGTCATCATGCAAAGAAACCCAAAATAATACCTCTTCATTATAAAAGAAAGGAAATTCCCTTTGTCTAATCCATTGAACTTCTATTTTTCCCATCTTCCTTGTTGTGTGTTAGCATCCACATATCAAACAGAATATTTGAACTTTGGTGTTTTGACATTGGCTTTCTTGAATCAGCATGTAAGTCTCCAGATCATTCCATTGAACCAGCAGCAATCATGAAGTCATTTTTTATGGCTGTGTAATATTCCATTGTGCAGATACACTACTTTTCTTTATCCATTCATCTGTTGAAAGGAAAGGAAGGGAAGGATGATAGGAATAGGAAATACAGTGGAATGAATCTGACACAACTTTGTTATGTACATATATGAATACACCACAATGAATCTCCACATCAATGACAACCACAAGTCTGGTATCATAAATAGAATAAGATATACTCCATGTTTATATCAATACGTAAAAATATATGCTCTTCTCATGTATATCTAAAGAGAACAAATATTTTTTTTTAGAAAAGAAGAGTAATTGCTATCTGGAACAGAAATCTTGGTTCAACATGAAATAGTGACAATTGTGACCACCTCATAGAATAAAGGTGGCAAACAAAAGGACCCTTCTCTTACTCTTTAAATGGCCTAACCAAAAATGTCCCCATTCTCTCATGCCCCTGTATCTAACTGAGGCTGTAAAGGAAAGCTGGGTCTCGGTCTCCACAGGTGTGTCCCAGATAACCCTGTTACTGCTGAGCCTCCTCTCCTCTCTCTATTCTCTTCACTTCTTCTTTCTGTTTGGTGCCAAACCTGGAGGGTGTTCAAGTTCCCACCACAGCTGGCTCCACTTTACCTCCACCTGGCCTCTCTATTTTCCCTCTCATTCTCCCTTCTCTCCCTCCAGGGGCTCCAGTAGGAACCGCTCACATGGCTGGACTTTACATCCACCACCCGCCATCATCGCCTATTGGGTGAGTGATACCACCCCACTCCATTCCTCTAGACTCCTGGAAGCCCTGCTGTGGTTTTCTCTCTGCAGACACTGTTCCTCTGACTGTTCCTATGACAAACCACAGTTCTGGGTGGGAGAAAAACCCTGCCACCACTGGTGCCAATGGCTTGCTTTCCTTGGGAATGCCCATTGATTGCCAGTGGTTCCATAGGTCATTCCTGGAACAACCTTGGAGAAACCAGATTATTTTGTGGATACCTCGTGGTTTTGGCTTCTCTCTCTCCTGGAGTCCTTTGGGGCCCTCTTCAATCCATCTTGTTCATCAGGGGACAGATCACATCAAAACCTCCATGAAATAACTCATTGGGGTGCCTTCTCACACATCTCCAGACCCTAGGTCTCAAAGACACAGTGAAACCTAAAAGACTCATATTCTTCTGCAATTCTGCCTGTCCCCAGTACAAGATGGCAAATAATAGTCACCAGCTTGAAAATGGCTTTGAATTTGGCTTCCGAATTCTAAGAGATCTTGAAAACTTGCTTCACCACAATGGCAAATGGTCCAAGGTGCCCAATGTTCAGGTCTTCTGGGATTTCTCCAGACCTTCTCTCTGCCCAAACTACTCTGCCTTTCACTTTCTTCTTCTAGATGAAACCCCCTCCATTATCCATAACTCCCCTTCTTCCCCTTCTTCCCCTTCTTCCACTCCCTCTGCCTCTCCCTCAGCGCTGATTTTGACCCTGCAGATGGACCGCCCCCCTCTCAGCCTCAGAGTCAGCTCTCTCTCATTCCCATTCTCACCCACTGCTTCCTTCCATGCCACACAATCACTACCGTGGGCTTCTCCCAATGGAAACCACTGCTCCATTCAAGGTCCTCCCCTTCATGAGATAGTAGGAGTACAAGGCATTATGTGTCCATGTCCTCTTAGATGGACAATAGATAGAAGAATGTTAGGCTGTTTTGTTTCAGATCCCATCGCATTTTGAAAGGAATTCCTACACATTACCCAGTCCTATGACCTCTGTCACGTGGCATGACATCTATGTCATCCTTTCCTCCTGTCTTTCCTCTGAGGATAAGGATAACATCTCGTCAGCAGCTGGGGCCCATGCAGACACCCTACACTGCCCAAATCCTTTCAATAACCCCATTGGTACCACATAAGCTCCCAGCACAAATCCTAGCTATCAGATCAATTCTGCTGAAATCCTGAAGTTAGGTCATCCAGTTACCTACATCCAGGCAACATGGGAAGGCTGTCCTAAGGCGGTCACCTAGGAAAAGATTAATGAAATAACTCAAGGCAATGATGGACACCTTGCCCTCTTTCTCTTCCAATTCAGAAAGAACCTGACTCAGAAGATGGCAGACTCTGTCTTCATTTACATTTTATCTCCAGTCTGCCACAGGTTATCATAAAAAAGCTACAAAACTGGAGAATGGAACACAGATCCTTCAAGGTGAACTTGTAAAGCTGGACTTTAAGGTCTACAACAATAGAGAAGAGGAATTAAAAACACAAAAACTCAACAAAGATCAAGCCACATACCAAATGCTGGCAGATGCACTCACACAAGGTCCCCAAAGACCTTATAAACAAAGGTCCTGTGCACCATGATTCAAATATGACCAACAGGGACCCTGGGCAAATGCATGCCCTCACTCTAAACCTCTGCCTGGGCCATGCCTTCTCTGTCACCAAAGGGGACACCGGAAATTGGAATGCACTCAGTGAGACTCTTCTCTCTCCTATGATCACTTCCAATTCCCAAAGGTCCACAGACACAAACCCCAGGTTGGCAAGCATCCTCTACCTGATAGTGGACAGCCGATCAACAGAGGAGTGATGGCCGCTGGATTTATTACCCCGACCACTATCACTCAATCCATGATCTGGGTAATGCTATCAGTATCTGGTGAACCCATCTCTTTCTTATTGGACATGGGGAGAATCTTTCAGCGCTACCAGAATTTTCTGGTACCCTCTAAGATTCATTCACCTCTATTGTTAGCATTGGCAGACAACACAGCACCCTTAGACAAACAGTCGGTTGGTTGAGGGTCGCATGGGTGGCGTTGGCATGAGTTGGAAAATAAAGTCCATTCTTGCTTGACTCTACAAGTGGCTGGACCTCCCGGTTATTTGTGCCCAGCCAGACTGCAGCACCCACTGCCTGTAAACAACTCATTCAGCACCTCCTGCTCTCTACTGGCAAATGTGGTTTTCTCTCTTTCCTGGAGCCAGCCGGTTATTCCCCATCTGGGTTCCTACCTTTGGCCTCATTGCTAAGCCCTTCTATCTGCTTCTCACAGTGACCTTTCTGAACCACTCGACCCTTCTCTTCTCATTAACACTCCCTTCCAAAAGCTAAAGCAGGCCCTCTTGAAGTCCCCCACTTTGGACTTCCAGACTCAGAACAGCCATTTTTTTCTCTGTGTCTCCACAGCCCAGATTGTAGCCCTGGGGCTCCTGTCAGATCTTTGGAAATTCCCCCAAGTCAGTGGATGATCTCTCGAAACAGTTAGATGCAGTGATTCAAGGATGGCCCCCTTTTCCAAGGTGCTTGGATCTGCAGTCCTTTTAGACTCAGAGGCCAACAAATTAACTCTATATGAACACACTACTATCTCCTCCTCTCACAACCTAAAGGAACTAAACAGCCATCTCTCTGTCCCACCCCCTCCCACCAATTCAGACTCCAAAAATACATGCTTCCTCTGTAGACAATCCACTGATCTTTCCAACACTGTCAACCCATAACCCAGGCTCCCTCCTACCACTCCTCTCAGATAACAACTCAGACTCCCTTCCCTCTCACTCATGCCTTGACTTCTAGATACCATGTTCTCCCCCTTTTCCCATAATTTAGATATTACTCAATGTCCCTTCATGGTTTACTGATGGAAGTTCCTTCATAAATCCTCATCCTATTACAGGATATGCCACAATATCCAAAGACTAGATTACACAGTCAGGGGCCTTACCTCCCCATACCGTCTGCCAACAGGCTGAGTTAATAGCTTTAACCAATGAATGCACTTTTGCTCAGGGACAGAGAGTAAACATATATACCAACTCCAAGTGCACCTTTCACATTCTTGACTCTCATACCTACCTAAGGCTGCAAAATGAATGGCTGAAGCAGTCATCCGTTGCAAAGGACACCAAGCATAAACCACCTCAGAGCCAAAGGCAGTGCATTCGCTGATGCAGCAGCAAAGCCGGCTGCTGACAAGACCCTTCCCCACTGGTCACCTCTGTTCTTACACGAAGCCTAAAGAAGTCCCCATCACACCCCTCCCTACTCCCTATTTTCTCTTCCCTACTCCATCTTATTCTGCCTCCAAATACAAAGTGTTTCTAACCTGGGACTCCCCTTAAAAAAATGGCTGGTTTTTAATAGATCACCAAAAAACTGTTCTCCTTCAGTCCCCAACAGAATCTATGTTTTTGGCTTTCAATTCCTAAGTACATTCAGGATATTTGCCCCCCTTTTACCTACTTATGGCGGCAAAACTGGACCTGGTTATAAAATGAAATTATAAAATGTTATGGTAGGAAACCAGTTCTGGGGAAGGGGTCAGTTCCTCTCCTGTCAGCCTTTCTATGGGAAACCTAATCCGCCTTGAGTACTCACATTTTGGATTGTACACAACTGTCTCTCTATCCCACACTGCTCCCAATCCCCGAGAAAGGTAGAACACACAAATACCCTCCTAAAACTGCACCTGAGCAAACTAATGCTTAGAACTGAGCTTACCTGGACCAAGCTCCTCCCTTGGCTCCTCCATTTAGGAGTCCTTCCTGAAAACCCCGCAGTCTAAGCCCTTTCAAGGTCCTCCATGGCTGTCCCTTTGTGCTCCAGAGTTTTCCTCTTCCTTCAGCCCCTCCTATTCCTGATACTTGGCCAGCCTTACACCTGAGGCAACTCCTAAGCAGATAGCTAGCATGCAGAACAATTCCTTCCTAAACCTACTGACTATTCTGAGACTCCATTAAAACTACGGCCAGGAGACCTGATGTGGAGAGCAGACTCTCTTAACCCAAAATGGGCAGGTTCATATCAGGTAGTCCCGACACCACCTGCAGCAGCCAAGCTGAAATCATTCCCACACTGGATACCCAATTCCAAGCTGAAAAAGGTAGCAGCTCACTCATCCCCCCGAACAACGCACATCCCCCACAGCCCTCCTGGTTGTATAAAATACTCTTGCTTTTTCACAAGCCCCACTCCTATACACTTCCCCCAGATACTCAGAGACCATAGGTCCAAGTTTATGCCTTATAAACTTATGTCTCTTTATTTCTCATCTTTTTCTGTCCCAACTTTTGCCAATTTATTATCCTCACTACCCAGTACATTGCTTGGTATCTATTCCCAGAACCCCTGAATACTCCAGCTTAAATTTTCAAATCCATGCATCAACCATGGCTTAAAGGAGCTTATTGGGACTTCTCACATCTTCAGCTTTCCTTCTTCTCTTTCTGCCTCCTTTTTGTATAGCCTTAATACCTCATTACATGCCTGCACTTATTAAAACCTCTGTTGACCTTCTGGTAAATTCCACGAACACATCCAGTTTCCCCTGCTGGATTTGTTTACCCCCACGAGCCCCAACTCTGTAGCCCAGCCAGCCCCTCTGACCACAGGGGCAAACACCAAGGATTTCCTCACATGTACGGAGAAGACAGAACAGAATTCAGGGAATCAGCCATACGACATGTTCCTTTTGATATAGGACTGCCAAATACCTTGCCTCACACATTACTATCCCCATGACAGGTCAGATGGGCACCCTTACTGAACCCCTGTTTCTCAGACTCTCCTCTGTATCCTATGCACAGAAGAGAAAATCCCAGCAGCCTTCCCTTCTCTTTCTTTGTGTAATCATACCTTTCCTTTCCCCAATCCCACTGTGAACACAGTACCTAAAAGGGGCCCACAAGCAAACTGAAAAGAGCGTTCATTTCCTGTGCTCTTTGGAGTTTACCTATAACCAAAACCAGTTCTTATTCTGCCAAGGTAGAGGTCCACTAACCGTGTGCCTCTAATAAACATAAACCCTAAGCCCTACCATGTAGAACACTGAATGCTCCTTCCTCTACCTGGACAAGTATTCTCAAACCTCCAAACACCAGATTTTAATTGAAAAGTCTTATCTTTTGAACACCAAGATTGATCCCCAGCCTCTTGGGGCTGCACACATGGCCACCACCTTTGCCTCTTACCAGGGGTGGACATGGAACCTTAATAGCCTCCAACTAACACAAGTTTCTGTTGCCTTAACGCTCATCAGGGAACCTTCCTCCTCTGTGAAAAACACACCTGTTTACCCACTGACTGTAGGGAAACTCGCACCCCAGCCTTTCTCACACCAGTCCTCCTACATTTCACTGAGAAGGGACCCATCCCAATCCAGTACACACCCTACCCAGAGGGAAATGAGCTCTCCCTTCTGCTCCTCTCCTGATACGCGTGGGCATAACTGCAGCAGTGGGCACAGGAGTGGCAGGAGGAGGAGTCTCCACCCATCAGTTTTGCAGTACTATCTAAAGAAACAGCAGCTAGCCTCAGAGAAATCTCAACCCAACTATTTATACTTGAAGACCAAAGAGATTTGTTGGCTCCAACTGTCCTCCAAAACAGAGGAGATCTAGATTTATTAACCACAGACAAAGGAGGCATCTGTTCCTTCCTACAAGAAACCTGCTGCTTCGACACTAACACGTCTAGTGAGGAATGGCATTAAAATTAAGAGAACAGGCACCAAGTTGATCAGTACTCCTCCTCGTGAGATATAAGGTGCTCTCTCCCCTGGCTATGTTCTCTTGGATGCCCCTTTTGTCTTCTTCCCAATTCCCTGTATCATGATTGACCTTGCTATGGGGCCCTCCCTGTTTCAGCTCTTCATCTCCTTTTCACACAGGACCATTAATGCCACTGCTAATCACGTGATCTGCTGAGTAACAAGAGAACTGCTCACTGTCAATGCCTACAGGAGTCCTCCATCAATGCTCTCCCTCAGCAGGAAGGACTATAAGAGACGTCACTGCCCCTTCTCCTTCACCCCTCCCTTCACTTCTTTTCCATAAATTTTTTAAAAAGGCAGGAATGTTAGATAGAACTTGACACAGGCAACACCATTTGAAATACATCCCCCATCATAGAATAAGAGTCACCTCACTGTTATTCTGACTTAGCCTGACATTAAACCCCAGAAATACTCTATCATCGTACAAAGAAATCTCAAACAATAATTTACCATCATACAGAAAAAGGAAATTTCTGAGATTGGAATTCTGAAAACACCTGGTTCAACATGAAACAGTGATCACCTCAAAGAATACAGGTGACCCCAAAGGACCCTTCCCTGACAACCCTCCTAGCCATGGCCCAACCACAAAAATTCCCACACTCCCTCCCGCCCTTATGTCTGCCCCAGGCTGCAGTGGAAGGTCGGTCTCAGTCTCCACTGGGCCCCCATCTGCAGGTTTTCACTGAATAAATGTGTGTCGGTGTTGAACTGCCTCTCTTCTCTACTTCCTTCACTGACTTTTATCCTTACAGGGAGATGGTTTCTATTTCCTGCCATTCTGATTTATTTCTGAAGTGTAATTCAGACTTGGTTGTCATTTGATTTTTCTTCTAGTGTAATGCATCTCTATGCTGGTTTTTATTTTTAATTTTTGCTTCATGAAATATTTCATTGTATATGCTTTGTAGTTCAGGCTTTCTTTCTTGTTATGAATTCTTATAGCATCTGTTTATTATGGAAGGTTTTACCAGGTGAATCTATGAATCAGTTTGCATACAGAGGTGAATAAGACATAGAACCAAATAACAGAAAAATATAATCCAGTGAAGATACAGACGATTTTTTTAATGTAACAAACATGTTAATTTGAAACTTACATATGTTTAAAGCTAAGTGTTTTTAACTGTATGAAATCAACATAAACAATTGTTTAAAAGTTGGGCCAATGGAAGATTCTTTTTTTTTCCAGAGAGGGGTATTTTACCATTGATATCATTTAGAATTGGCAGAACATGGTGATTGTGTTAGTCAGCTTACCATTACTGAAACAATTCCTGATACAATCACTTACTTTGATTCAAACTTTTGAAGTTTTAGTCCATGATTGGTTAAACATATTACTTTTAGGCTTCTGGTATGGAGGCAGCATGGTGCGAATGCAGGGCAGAGATAAATTGCTCATCTCATGGCTAAGAAGTAAGACAGGAAGAAGAGCCTGGGTTTCACTATCCTCCTTGAGGGCATATTTCCAATGACCTGGAAAAGTCCCAATAAGCTTTTCCTCTGAGGGTTTATCACCACACAGTAGGGACACACTGGAATCCAAGTCTTTAACACATGGGACTTTGGGGGAAAGTTTAGGTCCTAAATTGAGCAGTGATGAAAAGAAATCAGTATTTTATTTGGCTTAGCGCACCCTCTGATTTGGGTCTAAAAGAAAAGGGTCAACGTTTGGAATTAGTAATTTGAAATGTGCCTTCCTTCCTGTATTCTATGCTTTCATTCACTCATACAACAAGTTTGTATTGGCCTGTGCTGTATGCATTAGGCACTGGGAGTAAAATGGTGACTAAGAAATGGAACCAAACCCCAAGGGATTTACAATGTAGTGGGACGTACAGATAAGCAATAGGGGAAAATATGGGAATTGAGTGCAAAGGACACCTAACTTGGTCAGGAACTATTCCCCAGAGTGTATGGCAGTGAAGCTGAGGCTCAGTTGTCTCCATGTTGAGCACCACACCCGGGCTGACACTGCTGACATCAGTCAATTCCCCTACTTTCTGCCTTTACCAGGATCTCACTTGGGCTCCCGAACACCACTCTCCTACTCTTTCCTATATGGCCTAGCACCTTGTCCCTCTTCATCATGTTTTAGACTTCTGACATTCACTCTCTGGCCTTTCCTTTCATTCTCTGCTTACAATCAGGGTGCTCAGAATATATTTTCTCAGTTCTGGCAGCACCAGGGTTGTATCCCTTCCCATTATTTCTCTTCCCATTGTGACCAGGAAGAACCTCCGGATTGAGCCCAGACCAGTGTTCAACAAGTGGTCAGAGCAGACATCAGAATTTCATGTTGTTAGTATATATTTTATCTAATATTTGTGTATTTGTTCTCAAGATATTGTTATATTGCACCCTAGAAAATGGATACACTTCCCAAAAGAATGGGGATTATAAAAATTCTTGTAGTATTTAAGTGTTATATTTTTACCTAGTTTATTAAGATGTCTTATTCTTAGTTTGGAAAAAATAGAGGAGAAAATAGGCATTAGACATGATCCTTTTTGCAAAGCTGTGACATATGGTTCATAATTACAGAGATGGTTTGTACCACAATCATAAACATTTCCAATGTGCTTTCAGAGATGCATCTGGCTGTGGCTGAGGATTGAAGACAGCGTTTGTGTCCTTGTCTTCCAACTTTTTATTTACTACCTCCTCAGAGTTCCATGCAGAAGTTTATAGTGACTCCTTTCATCTTCTCCCTATATATTTCATCAAACTTTTCATTCTGGGCCACAGTGAAGTGGTTTTTCCAATCCCCCACAGTTCCTAGAAGATGGAAACCAGATAGGAGTTGTCATTCTCTTATGGACAGACTGAGTGGACCCAAGTTAATGAGTGGAGCACCCACATTAGGCTTGGCTGTCAGTAGCCCGACTCACCCAGTTACCCCTCAATGAACTCCGTTCCCTCTGCAGCTACCTGCTATGGGAAGCAGCCCTCTGAGGCTCAGTGCAGGAGGATGGGCTTCTAAATCTAATCATGACTGGTGCCAGGAGCTGGTGACCCAGAATGACCCAGCCCACCTACGGTAGAGTCACACAGTGGCACTACAGAGTCATAAAAACAAATGCACTATGGAAATACACCACATGGAGAAATCTCTAGATGTTATATTGACCAAAGGCCCCAGACATAAAAATGTGTACTGTGTGATTCCATATGTATGACATCAAGAATAAGTAAAACCAATCTACAGGATAGAGATTAGAATAGCACTTGTCTCTGCAGGTACATATTGATAAAAACAGGATATGAGAGGGTCCCTTCTGGAGTTATGAAAATGATATCTTGATTGGGGTGCTGGTTGTATGGCTACATATATTTTAAAAAGTATGTTAAACTGTATGCTTAAGATCTGAGAATTTTTTGTATTTAGATTATATATCAACATAAAAGAATTTGAAAATAGTTAGAAGGAGATACTATTTTTCACTAAGCAGTGATTAAAATAATTTCATATTAGAAAATGTTCTTTGTTCCACCAATGTCTCTTCTGAAAAATTATGTGACAGAAAAGTATCAGGAAATAACGACTATGCCCAAAAATTTTCATTGTAACATTATTCATAAAGATGAAAATTGAAGGCAATGATAACTTCCCTATCACTAGAAAAACAGATGGGTGAATTATGAATGTTTATTATGCCACTTTGATATTACAGAGGACTTCTAAAAGCAGTGAGGGGCTTGGATCTATATGCGTTGCCCTGAAGAGATGTTTCATATTCTGGTGGGCAAATTTGTATAGGATAAGTACATATGGTATATATATCTCTGTGTTTGTATGAGACAAAAGGAAGAGTGTGTATAGAAAGGTAGATATGTAAGGGCCTAAAGAAGGGCTATTTGCAAAATCACCATCAGCTATTTGAAAAGAAATGAAATCATTTGATTTGTTTCAGAAGCATCGAGTACTCTTTTAGATGGAAAGGGCAATGAAATAATTTCAGTAGAAACTATAATGTAAGTTAAAGTTACAATGGGCAGAGAGAGAGGAAATGGGTCAAGTTAAAGTTACAATGGGCAGAGAGAGAGGAAATGGGTCATGACAGAAGATATGCCTAATGTAGACAGTAGCTGAGCCTTTTAAGTGGTGGATTCATAGAGCAAAGAGTTGTGACCTCCTGCTGCTTAAGTCCCAGATCATTAGGTAGGTCCAGGAGTCTCTGTGAATTCTGGATCAATAGTTGCTCCTGCCTTTATTTATTTACAAGGTTGCATTTCCTTTGCTATTCACAGAGCTTTGTCTACTACAACAGGTTCAAGTGCCTAGCCTTATTAGAACCAGGTATCATGAATAGTCAGTACATGGCTTTGGAATTAGTGAAACCCAGTATCATCTTGGCAATGTTACCAGGCAGGCTCAGCATTTGTGACAAGGCCCCACAAACCTTTTCTCATGAAGGGGGAAATGGACTGGTCCAGGATGGATTTGGGAACTGTAGAACAATTTGTCATTGGATTCTCCTTCATTTTCTCAAATGATGTCTCTTGGACAATTTTATCCAGCACCGTTTCATCCAAGCTCTTTCCCATGAACTGTGCCACTTTCTGAATCTCATGTTTTGGGTCCTGTGGTGAGGGTGACATTGAATGGGATGGATGAGTTTCAGAAAGCCGTGATTCTTTCTCAGAAGTACAGCCCTGAACAGCTTCAAGTTTCTCTGTTCCTGGGTCTAAGTGTCTCTTTACTCACCTTCTTTATGTCCTCGTAGAAGAGGAAGAGAACCTGATATCTGTCTTTCTTCTGCCATCATCCTTTCACATGGTCAAACCAGGAGCCCCAACCCACTGTAACAGACACAAAGAGCAGCCTACATAGAAATGGCACAGAACCTTCTGAGGGTCAGGGTTTTTGTTGATTTGAAGTGTAAAGGGGACAGACTCTGCATCAAATACTTCCTAAGAGTCCCGATCTGTTTGATTTTGATGGTCATGTGGACTGGGTCGGGCTTGGGGTTATTTGTCCAAACATGCTACCCAAAGTGTATTCCTGTTGAGGATGCACAAACATGGTACCCTCACTGAGATCGCAATCCCTCTGGAATGAGGGTGCCTCAACAGAACCTGTGGCCCAGAACACCGACTTTCTAATCAGGTGGGAGATATTTACTGAGGGCTGTGGGTCTATAGTGGAAAAGCAGCCAAGCTGCTCTGCCTGGTCCCCATCTGGGGCAGGACTTACCTAAAGAGGCAAAGTTGTAGAGAATCAAATGTCATGTCTGATTCTCTTGAATCCGTCTCACTAGAATGGGGATACAGGTACACAAAGCATTTTCTTTTACCTTTTCCATCAATGGAGGTTTCAAAATACTCTTCCCAGGTTCTAGGGTCAGGTAGCACTTGATTCATCCTTTGGAAAGGGTAGTAGGAAACCATACAGTCTTTGGCATTTCGAGCTACATAAAGGAACTTTAGGGTAAGGAGACAGATGGGTGAAAAATGGTATAGAAATGGATTTTCACAAAGTCCACCTGGGTTGAGTCTTCCTGAGGCTGTCTACACACACCTGTTTAGCACTTCGGAGCTGGCAGTGTGGCTTTGTAACCTCTCACCACTCTCCGTGTATCTTTGCCAATTATACTCTGTTTTCAACCTGGTCCTATTAAGTCTTTAATTAGCTAACCTGATCCCCACTGGTGGCAGGGGGCTAAATCCTCCTTTAGAAAGGATGACCTGTCGTGTGACTAAAAAATGCCACATGCATGTAGATGAGCCTCTGACAAACTCATCTTGGTTTCCTGGTGAAACAGGATAGCTTCGTGGTTAGGGTCTGGACTGTGGAACAAGAAAAGAGTTACTGTCTTCCTTCTGGCCTCTCCAATTTATTATTTCTATCTCTAGTCACTTCAGCTCTGCCCCTACAAAGCGTCCCTTTATTTGTCACTTTGACCTCAAATTCAAACCTTCCTCTTCACAACTTTTCATTTAACCAACTTTTGTCTCATTATTATAAAATGAGAGAGGTAGGTAAATTCACATCAATTGTATCAGCCCCAAAGTGCCCTCTCAACTATCCACCCAGGACCCATGAACAGTTATTTCAGTGCTGTTCTGATTTTCACCGTAAAACAGTGGTTCATAATCAGGGATGATATTTTCCACCAGAGACATTTATCAATCACCAGAGACATTTTTAGTTGTGACACTGGTACAGTGATGCTGGCATCTAGTGAGTAAAGGTCAGGAATGCTGAACATCACTCTACCATACACAGGAGACAAAACTAAGATTTCATGTCACGCCAATCAGAATGGCAGCTATTATGAAGACAAACAACAATAAATGTTGGTGAGGATGTGGGGGAAAAGGCACACTCATACACTGCTGGTGGGACTGCAAATTGGTACAGCCAATAAGGAAAGCAGTATGGAGATTCCTTGGAAATCTGGGAATGGAACCACCATTTGACCTAACTATTCCTCTCTTTAGTCTATACCCAAAGGACTTAAAAACAGCATATTACAGGGACACAGCCACATCAATGTTTATAGCAGCACAACTCACAATAGCTAAATTGTGGAACCAACCTAGATGCCCTTCAGTAGTTGAATGGATGAAAAAAATGTGGCACTTATACACCATGGAATTTTCTCAGCAATAAAAGAGAATAAAATCATGGCATTTGCAGGTGGATAGAGTTGGAGGAGATAATGTTAAATCCCCAAAAAAACAAATGCTGAATGTTTTCTCTGATATAAGGAGGCTGACTCATAGTGGGGTAGGGAGGGGGAGCATAGGAGGAATAGACAAACTCAAGATAGGGCAGAGGGGTGGGAGGGGAAGGGAGGGTGCATGGAGTTAGAAATGATGGTGAAATGTGATGGTCATCATTATCCAAAGTGCAGGTATGAAGACAAAAATTGGTTTGAACATACTTTGTATACAACCAAAGATATCTAAAATCGTGCTCTATATGTGTAATATGAATTGTAGTGCATTCTGCTGTCATATATAAATTTTTAAAATTAATAAAAAATACATAGGAGAGATCTTCTGCTTCCACCCACATGAAAGAATTATCTGGCTCAAAATATCAGTAGTGCTATATTTATTCATATTAAACTATCTTTTATGTTCTCTATTCTGATACTTGGACATTTTGGAACCTTTCTGTTTTTAGAGGGAGTATCCTTTCTAGGAGTAGCTCATTCCTAGGTCTAGTAAATATACAGCCAACCAATCCAGAGCCCACAGTTCCACCTCCTCCTTTATGAAGCTCCCATACTCTGAACCACTGTCCACCTGCCCACTCAACACAGGGCAGGTACCAGACAATCAGACACAGCCCTATGCCCCAGAGTCTGCTGAAATTGTTCAAACCACCCAGCTCGAAGCCTGCCTACCTTGCATCTCCTGTCCCCATCCTGCAGAAACCACAATAATGGCTCTTGTACATATTTTTATCTCATCTCTCTGCATCCTGACTGACCTGGTGCTTCCCTATATGGCTCTATGTGGCATGCGGTACCTTCTGTTTCTAGGGAACTGTGAGCACAAAACACTCTTCATGACGGTCATTTCTGTGTCTGCATTACTTACCACATCACTTTAAACAAATCCCATTTGTCTTTTAAGCAAAAACAAAACAAAATTATAAAACAAGGGCTGAGATTGAGAAGCCCTGCTTTCCAAGTTGGTTACTCTGCCACTGTTGTCTAAGTACTATATCCGTCTTCTCCACCAATGAACACGTTTCTTAAAATATTAAAAAAGAAACACCTGAATTCTTAAGCTTTTAAACCTCAGTTGTCTTTCACTTCACTGTTCCTTGCGAGCTTGTGAATCTCTTCTCATATTTCTGACCTCCAGTCACAAGACTTCATCCCCTCTCCAAGTTCATGAATTTGGTATTCATCGGTATTTATACTGCATATTAGCCTATTTTGGGGTTTTAAATTTCAATAACTGACATATATTTCTTTAATAGTTCAGTTTCTAATTATATGTTATTCCTGTATTTTAATTTTGATTCAATCTTTCATTTCTTTATACAACCTATTCTTCCTTCCTTCCTCCTTCCCTTTTTTCTTCTTTCTTTGTCTCTCTCTCTTTTTTTCTTTCCAGTGGTGTAAATGAAACCAGAACTTTGTATGCTAGGAAAACACCCTAGTACTTCCCAGACCTCTTCTTTTATTTCTATAGGTGATAAATTGTTAAGTAAAGTTCTTGAGGTCTAACTCTGCTGCTTGTTATCTGTCTGTCTGTCTATCTATCTATCTATCACCTCTATCTCAATCTCAGTATCTTGGTTAATTCTGTGTTTTGTAATGTGGGATGGTGAGCTCAGTTGGGTATCTTGTGGGGCCTGGGCAGAAACTGTATTTTTCCAGACCATGTGCCTGCCAGGGATCCTAGGGAACACTGACAGTTATTATATGCCGATTTGACTTATTGTATTTTCTTGAATAGCATAAGGAAGGCCAATTTGAACCCCAAGTTTTGAGAGAGGAGGACAGTGGGCACACATTCTCAGGGGAGCTAAGAGCAGGCTCAAGACAGGCTCCCTGGGTTCTCCTTCACCGTCTCCACCCACCATTGAGGATTCGACCTTTCAGTATCCCAGTTATTCTCCTTATTCCTCTGGTTCCTGATATCCTTGGCTTTGGCATTGTGCATTTGCAGCCACCAAAATTTAAGTTTCTGGATTATCCAGGTCATCAAATTTCCCCAGACAGATCCAGGCCTAATTTAATTCTCTGAGTTTTATTTCCCTCTTCATTTTTAGAACTTAGGGACTTTCCTTACTTTTAAACCCATCTCAGTTGTACATTTAAAAAGGGAATTCTGCTATGTCCTGCAGCATTCATGGGTGGTATACAAATGTTTTTGTATACAAAACATCACTCTGGAAACAGAAGTTCTCACTCCTCACCCAGGTTTTCCAAAAGGAAGCCATGTCATTTGATGTGAGTCTGCCCCCTGCACTCCTGTCATCCTGAGATTGCCCTCTTAGTCATTCCCATCTGTTTCCACTTCTGAGAAAGCAGTGCCCCGTATTCAGTCTGTGCTCTTGCCTCCCCTTGGTACACAGTTCTCATCTTTTGCAGATCAGCAGACATGTTTTACTGCCCTATGCGGTGACAGAAATTCAACAGGCACTGATGTCCATGATAAATAAAGTCCCAGAATGAGTAAAACAAGGAGCGCAGGGCTGTGGCCAAGGGCCTCCTCAAGAGCACTCATGGCTCCCTCTATTCATCAACTTTCCCTTTTGAACAATCTGCAAGGCTTTTTATTATTCCTCTTTCCCTCTCCCCATGGCCCAGCCTGTGGCCCCTGTTCTCACTCTTCCCTTCACAGCAAGCCTTGCTCTTCAGAGCAGTGGATCCTCATGCCTCCCCATGTCTATTCTCTCTAGAAATTCAGTACAGCTTCTGCCTCCAGGTGTCTTGGAAACTGTCCACGGGAGTGCCCTTGTGGAAACTGTCCATGGGAGTGCCCTTGTAGAAACTGTCCACGGGAGTGCCCTTGTGGAAACTGTCCACTGAACATAGAACCTTGCATTTTCCCTTACTGTTGAGAAGCTGCCAACCCTTCAGAAGTAGAGGAGAGGTAAAGATGTGGAGGAGGAAGTTCTGACCTATGGTCCGGAGGCCTCACTCTGGGTGGGCTTCCTCTCCTCCTGCCACCAGGTGGCTGAACTTATCCTACCTTGCAGTTGTTTTCCCAGAACGATGGTGGCAACAACTGAGTAGGAAGGTGAGTTCTTAGTACCCGTGGAGCAGGCATCACATTGGCTTTTTCCACACCTTTAAAATAATTCAAGAGGATACATCTGTATGGTGTAAGCACAGTGAGGGGACCTTGTGTCTCAGGCTCTGTCCAGAATGTTTCATTATGCACTTATCTCTCTGTTGGTTTCTTGGCTTTCTTTTGGGATTTCATAGTCATTTACTGATATTACTTTCATTTTGAAGAATGACAACATGATGGCTATAAGGGAGCTTCAACTTAAGCTACTTCATTACTTCAAAGATAAGGAGATGGACCATTGTATTGTATTGAGATGGAGCCCACCAGGACCAGAGAGCAGGGCTCTCACCTTCCAGCCAGCTAGAGCCAACCATATGTGACTGGCCTATGCCAATCACTTTTTCCAACTCTAAAACCATAGACATTTCCTGGCATGTAAGTCATGAATTCTACTCTTTCGTTTATATCATTATTGGGTACTTGCTGTATGCGATATTGTGTTGAACTGAGGTTATGGGGAAAAGACAACAAATAAAGCAAACGTCTTCTTTCTAAGGAGTGTCAACTCTAGTGTAGCAATCAGAGGCTCAGGTAAATTGCCATGGAGAGCCAAAGGAGTCAGTGCTGAAAATCAAAATTGCTCCAAAGATCTGGAGTGAATCGATGTGCTTAGGTGACACAGTTGAACTTGGACCACTTGTATATGATGGGTGAAGATCCCTCTGCATGAAGGGTCAAGAATGCTGATTGCTGAGGGAGGGTATTTATAAAATAAAGAAATAAGAAATGACATAAAATAACCTGTCACTTTAAATGTGCAGCAGGGAGCTACACTTAGAAGTGGCTTCCACACAAACTCCCATCTTGCTGGCTGGTGTGAGTGCTGGCAGGGGGTCAGGTCTCTGTTCTAAGCCTGTAATCAAAGTGCCCTCAGCTGACTGAGGAGCTAGGCCTCTTCTCTCAGTGCCTGTTTTTCAAGGCTGGGCCTCATCGGGAAGGAAACTGTGGAGAAGAGGCCTCTCTGTGCCTCTTGTCCTTTGTTCTGGGCACACCTGTAAACTCTATTTTGCCTTCTAAAAAGTGTGGTGCTGGGAGTGTTGTTCTGGATGCCAACTTCCCTTCACCCTGTCAACCAGGCTCCTGGGAAGTCTTTAAGTGTTATGGGAATGGCTGTTCTACTGGCCCTGAGGAGGAGGGAGTCTCTCTGCTAGATCCCAGGAAAGAGCATGAGAACTGAGCCCTTCAACAGGGAGGGCCCGGTCTGGAGCTGACATCCGTGTGTGGACACCTTGAAGCATGCAGACCTAGTGCTTTCAAATCACGGCTGCTTTTGAGCCACTCCCATTGAGGAAGAGTTCTTCTTGGAAGCTTGACATGATCTCTCATCTCCACAGCTCTTCACATTTTCTCCCCAAACTTTCACTTTAGCATTAGCATTTACACTAACATTCTGATCATCTCAACTTTATTTATGGGAATCTCCAATGAGGTTTTAAGAAATTGGTATCACAGTTTCACATAACAACCATCTTAACCTTTTTGTGTGTGTGCCTTGGACTGAACCCAGGACTCGGGCATGCTAAGCACATGTTCTACCACTAAGCTATACTCCAAGCCCCATCTACACCATTTCTAAGTATACATTTCAGCGACTTTAAGTATGTTTGCATTGTTGTATGACTATGTATTTCCTGAACTTTTTTATTTTCCCAAACTGAATCTCTGTGCCCTTTCACACTAACTCCACAATTCTTCTCCAAGTCTCTGGCAACCACAATTCTGATTTCGGTCTCTTTGTATTTGACTACTTTAAGTATTCATATAAGTGGAATCACAGTATTTGCTCTTTTTCATTTGGCTTATTTCACTTAACACGTCTTCAGTGTTCTTCATGTTACAGCATACGTCAGAATTGTGTTTCGTCGTATGTATATACTACATTTTCTTTGTGCTTGCTTCTCTTGTTATTGTGACTCATGCTGCTATAAACTCTGTTTGAGTCCCTGTTTTCAATTCTTTTGGATATCTGCCTAAAAGTGACATTGCTGGATCATGCGGTACCAACATTTTTTTCTTTAAATAAGAGAGCATTCTGGTATTAAAAAGAAAATTGGAAAGCCACTTTTGGAGGCCATTAAATTCATACTTCTCAGTAAGGATTTTCTAACTTGCCTTGCCTTTCCTCAGCTCCTTTCTGGTCTCCTGCTCTAACTCTGCCCGTCTGTCCACATGGGTCCCCCTGCTCCAGGCTCCCTGTGTAGAGGACATGAGTCTTCCCTCCTGCTTTCATCCCTATTGAGGCCATGGAACCCATTTTCATCTAACTGGCAGGGAGCAGGGGACCCATGGAGTCAGTCATTTTTGGCCCTCATCATCTGCACTGAGGTCCTAGCCCTGGGATTTGAGCCATACATATATCCTGTGTCTTTATGAGAGAAGTAGTTCAGCTTGCATTGTGGAAATAGCCCCAGGGGGTACAACGTTAAGTAGCTAATAGTTAAATAGTTCTTGCCTTCAAGGAGCTTGGGGTCTGGCAGAAGAGAGAGGCAAGAGTCAACAAGGACAGTGACAGCTGATCATTCTGGTCCCTCCAGGAGTGCAGTTTGGCCATGCTCCCCTCATTCTGCCCAGAGCACTCCGTGCTCACCTCTGACTCACCCACTGATTGTGGTGTACGTATTGTCTGCATTTTTCTCTTCCATGGAACCATGACTTATTGAGGGCCAGTGGATGCAAGATGTCTGATGAGCAGTCCGGGGCCTGTAGTGAGTGTGGAACTGAGTGGGCTACTCCTAGATTTCACCTATATGTAGTTCACACACCCACATGCGTGCACATTTTCTCAGTCTTTCCAAATGTATTCCTGTTGGACTCTATGCTTTTGGTGTGGAATGTCTTTGTACCTGGGATTTGGTCAGAGGGTGCAAGGGCCCTAGGAAGGAGATGGACTAGCTTGTTCATGGCACAGTGGTGCCCATCCACTCCAGAGGTTTTGACCCTGGACTCACGTGCATGAGTCGGTGTCATCCACTACCCTCCTCCTCTAGGGGCACACCTCACCTCTGTGGGCAGAGACTGTCTATCCTGGAATAACCACGGCATGGATGAGTCTCCACTGAGTACCCCTCTGTCAGTGGCTGGGAAGAAAGAAAACCTGAGACTGTTTGTTCCTCCTTGGACTCAGGGCACCTTGATTCATAAAGAACCATCTTGGCTTCCATATGACATGCCAAACTGGGGACTGGTTACCCGGCTTCTTCAAAATCCTACAGCTGCTGGGATGACCTGAGGGAGGCTCTGTCTTGTTTTTTTCTGACTTAGTGATGGGACATTGTGCTCCTCACTGGCAAGAAACCTCATTAGAAATCTTGCTCAGGATTTTCTCTCTTTTTAATCTCCCAATTGTCAGAGATTAAACAATGTTGACGGGGGGGCAGGATGTAGAAACAATATAAGAATTTGGGCTTGGTTGGTCCAAGGACCAAATGGCACCCTGGGGCAAGTGATTTATCCTGGAGAGGTAGCTGTCAACAATACTTTACCATGAGATACCTTGACAGGCACTGTTTCAAGCTTTTTACATATATTAACTCACTTAGTCCTCACAACTAATTGAGGTAGGTGCTATTCTGTGGCTATTTTGTAGCTGAGTAAATTATAGAGAAAGGTTAAATAACTTGCTAAAAGTCATGGGATAAGTGACATAGCCAGGATTTGAACCCCAGTTGTCTAGATTTACCCTGCTGTGGAGTCATAATCAGAGACAAAGAAAAATGGAAGATCTTGATGGCACATGGAATGAATCCCAGTTAGGCAAACAGAGGTTAGCCTGTGTATGGAGTTGGCACTCCACAGATAATTAAGAGATGGAGAACATCAGGCATTGAATTGCAAAGCCAGTGTCACCTACATAGGAACTTAGATCCAGAAGGACCTCAAGGGTATTTTGGCTTGCAGATACACCTGGACAAGGTTACAAGTTCTTATGCATATCAAACAAGACCAGGAAATTCATTTCTTAAGGCAGTGGAAAGGTTTATCAGACCACCATCAACAGTTTTCTAAGAACTCCAGATCTCCATGCTAGAGTTACACTGCTTCATTTTCATAGCTTTATTTATTTGTGTTCCCAAGTTTCTATTACATGGATCTCTGTAATGCTCAGCTTTGGGAAGTGTCTGTCTCTGTCTCTGTCTCTGTCTCTGTCTCTCTCTCTCTCTCTCTCTCTCTCTGTGTGTGTGTGTGTGTGTGTGTGTGTGTGTGTGTATCTGTGAACTCTCTGGAACTCACCATAGGGACTCACCGGAGGGCTAGGGAGGCCGAGCCCACTCAATGAAAGGGTGGCGGTGTTGGATGATGGCTCGCTGGCACTTCTCCACATCTGCATCCTGTTCAATCATGTCCACAATTTCCTGAATCCACGTTGTCCCTGAGAGTCAGAAGAGAAAGGCAAGAAGCAGAAAACGTTTAGATAATCTTCTTGAAGCTGCTGAGGGAAAGGATGAAGGGACATGGAGTCTGTTCTTGGCTTCAACCTCCTCTGGGTCCAGGATCCTGTTTGCCATGAGAGATGGACGTCCATGCGGGACAGACTTTGGGTCTCTACTTGGCGTGGAGCAGCAAAGGAAAAGCTCACAAACACCCAAGAGCAGGGCATGGCGGAGCGCAGCAGGTGGGGCCTCCAGCACTGATATGCTGCAGCCCCGTCCGAGAATCCAGGGATGCCAGGCATCCAAGCCTAAGCCCCCTCCTAGAACAGCAAGGAGCGCGACTTCTGTCCTGGGGCATACTGACTTAGCAGGGTGAAGTCTCTGCTGTTGCCCTACCCTACAATCACTTGCTTTAGGGTAAGTACAGATGAGAAGATCGTCCGGTTGGCCTCAAAGTTCTGGATCTGGCTCCAGTTGTCTACAGTGGTACTCTGCAGGGGGATCCCTGCCACCTCTTTCAGTTGTGACTGTTTCTTCAAATTCGAGGTTGGGGCCATAGTATCTTGCGGTGGAGAGTCCTTATGGGAAAAGAAAATAGCTTTCTTTAAAAAAAACTGGTGGTGGGGCTGGAGATGTGGCTCAAGCGGTATCCCGCTCGCCTGGCATGCGTGCAGCCCGGGTTCGATCCTCAGCACCACATACAAGGATGTTGTGCCTGCTGAAAACTAAAAAATAAAAGATTAAAATTCTCTCTCTCTCTCTTTAAAAAAACTGGTGGTAAAATACACATAACATGAAATTGAGCATTTTAACCATTTTTAATTATATAATTCAGTAGCATTAATTACTTTCACATTGTTGTGCACTCATCACTACTACCCACCTCTTGAACATTTTCTTTTTCTTAAATGGAAATACTGTACTCATTCATCACTAACTCCTCATTCTCCATTCTTCAGCCACTGAAAACCACCATTCTTTGTTCTGTTTCCACAAACACTAGTTGTTTTACTTAAGTAAAATCATATAGTATTTGCCTTTTTGTGAGTGGCCTGTTTAACTTAGCTTAATAGTTTTATGATTAATCCATGTTGTGTAATGTTGCAGGACTTCCTTCCTTTTTGAAGCTGAATGATATTCTTTGCTCTTGTGCTGTATTTGATTATCATTAATTCATCTATGGAAGCTTGGGTTGTTTCTACCTTTTGATTATTGTGATTGATGCTGCTATGAAGATGGATATATAAATATCTCTTTGAGTTCCCATTATTCATACTTTGGGGTAAATACATAGAAATGTAATTCCCCAAATTAAACATTATATGTTTAATTTTGGGAAAAACCTATTGCACCATGTTCCACAGTGGCTATATCACTTCACGTTCTCACATGCAGTACACAGGCTCCAATTTCTCTATATTATCACCAACACAAGATGTTTTCTGGGTTTTTAAAAATAGCTGTCCTGATGAGGATGAGGTTTTATTTCATTGTGGTTTTGATTTGCATATCCCTAATGACTAATGACGTTGTACGTATTCTCATGAGCTAAGTGTTTATTTCTTTGTAGAAATGTCTTTTCAAAGTCTTTGTTCATCTTTGCATTTGTTGTTGTTGTTTTGAAAAAAGTTGCATTAAAAATAAGGCTTTTAAAAGCACAAAAGGAGGAAGACAGAAGTAGTGGGCCACTGTTACTCTTGGGATTTCAGGAGATATTTATTAATACTACTATTAATGAGATGATAATAGTCAAAACCCAGCACGTATCAAACACTTTGATTTGTCATGTGTTAGGCTAAATGCCTGTATAAATTAGTTCTCAGTTCTTGCATAATGTGAGTGACAGAACTTTGGAGATTAAAGGGTCCTCACAGAAAATGTAATAGTAAATGATTGTTGGAAATTCAATAACAGAAGCTGGTTCCATGATTCCATAGAGTGGGTGGGGGAACTGGCAGCCCAGCTTGGCCAAACCTAGCTTTCAAATGGCCTTGCCCTCCCAGAGAGAGAAACCCCATAGCACAGTTTACATCACGAAATGAAAGACAATTGGACAGTGTGTGCCTCTCAGTAGAAGACACATGACCTATGAAGTGGTCCTACCACATACATGGAACCCAAATCAGTAAGCAAATATCGGTTTAAAGGAAATTCATATTAAAATATATCACGACAATGAAATGAAAATGTAAGTCAATATATAAGACCAATAATCAATAAATGGAATTGCTTCAGATTTAAAAAACTTCTGCACAACAGAGAAAACAATTAAGAACACAAAGAGAGGAGAAAATCTTTGCTAGCTACTCTTCCAACAGGAGTTTATTATGCAGAATATAGGTAGAACTCAAAAAACACCAAACCCAAATCAAACAACCCAATCAATAGACAAATAATTAATTAAAAGATATTTTTCAAAAGAAGAAATGCAAATGGACAAAAACTATATGAAAATAATGTTCAATATCCTTAGTATTTAAGGAAATGCAAATCAAAACTACAGTCCAATTAGAATGATAATCATCAAAAATATAAATAATAATACATGCTGTTGAGGTTGTGAGGAAAAAAGTATAGTTATATATTGTAGACGGGACTGTGAATGAGTACAACCACTTTGGAAATCAGTATGGAGAATCCTCAAAAGGCTGGGAATGGACTCACTCTATGACCAAGCTACTCTACTTAAAATAAGTAAGATCAGCATGTTATAGCAATACCTCCATACAAATGTGTATAGCAGCACACTTTACAAGCCAAGTTATGGAACCAGTCAGGTACCTGTCAATAGATGAATGGATAAAGAAAAAGTGATCTATCTATCTATCCATCCATCTGTCTATTCACACACACACACACACACACACACACACACACACACACACACATAAATACAATTGAGTTTTGCTTAACCATAAATGAAAATGACATTATATCATTTGCTGGTAAATGGGTAGAACTGGAGAACATCTAGCTGAGGGGAAAAAGCCAGACTCAGAAAGTTAAGGATCAAAAATTCTCTCTTACATGTAAAATATAGAGAAAAATAAGCAATTAAAGAAGGGAGAATCTCATGAAAATAGAAGGGAGTACAGTGGAATAGAGGAAGGAAAGTTAGGAAAGGGGAGGAGGGATGGGAAAGGGGAGTAACAGCAGAATAAAATTGATCCAACCATGTCATGTGCACATATGAATCTATCAAAATGAATCTCACTTTTATGTATAATTCTAATGCACCAATTAAAATAAATTAATTAAAAATGTAAACCACATGAAAGTCTACAGGACAATAATAAAATTACTTCAAATAAATGACAAGACAGTTGAAAAAAATAAAGAGGAGTCAGTATATTTTTTAAAACCACCTAAAAATACATATTAAAGAAAAGACATGCACAGGAATGTTCACTTAGGTGATTAGATTTTGAAGAAACTAAAGAAGGGAGCAGAGGATGTAGTTCAGTGGTATAACACTTGTCTAGTTTGCAGGAGACCCCAGGTTTAACCTCCAACACTGCACAAGAGGAAAACAATAATAAAAAAGGAAATAAAATAGAACTTTAAAAAAGGAAGTGATTATCTTAAGTGTCAAGACAGTGGCTACTTCTAAAAAGTTAGAGGACAGAGAAAATGGGGGCTTCTTTTTAAGTTGGCAGGTTTTTAGAATATACTGTCCTGGGTGCCAGATACAAGGATGTTGGCTTTATCATCATGTATTAAACTGTGCATTACTGTATTAGAATAGAAATCTAGATAGTGTCATGGGAAGGGACTGGCACATCAGACAGAGAAGCAGGTGAGGGCTTCATTAGTCAGCTTCTGTTTTTATTATTAACTACCTAAGTTAGGTTACTTATAAAGAGGTTTGTTTAGCTTACAGCTCTGGAGGCTGAAGTCCAAACAACACTGGACAGGCTCTTGCAAAGGTCCACTTTGGTGTAACATATCATAGGGGAAGTAGGTGTCTATTTCCTTGTGTGGTCTCTCTACCTCTCTGAAATTTGATTGGGGGGACTCCATGCTACAACCCTGAACTAATCTGATTACTTCGCAAAGGCCCTGCCTCTAAACACTATAGTAAGATAAAGTTTCCACCTTTTTAATATTATACATCATAGTGTGGAGACCAAACTCCTGCATGAGTTGGGGGTGGAGGTGAAGATTAGGGGACACACCACATTCAAACTTTATCAAAGGATCAGAGGAACAAGGGAGCAAGGTTTCTTCATGTTAAATAATTTCTAGAGCTTAGAGCTTTAGGGTGGGGAGTGTATAGAAGTGAGCATGGATGATGTTACCAGGGCCTTTCAGGTATGCTTTTATTCTAAGGGCAATAAGAGGTCACCAAATAGGGGGAAGCTGGAGACTGCCCAAGGTGACATGTTGCACTTTAGAAAGGTCACACTGGGTGGGGGACTGGGAGAACTGGACTGGAGCCCAGTGGGACAGTTCTGCAGCAATTAAGATGGAGTTGGTGATCGTATCTTTGCTGAGTACTGTGGCAGAGGGGACAAGAAGAAGTCAGCAGACTTAAGAGACCTTTGGGAGGTAGAATCAATGTCCCTTAATGATTAAATGTGAGGGGAAGGGGCGGCGGGGGAAAGTCAAGCTTGTGAACAGATTTCTGATTCGGGTAGCTGGGGAGTCAGAGAATTTGTTGCGAGTGGGAGCCCTGGAGGGGAGCAGTTTTTGCACGGCTAAGTTCAGTTTGAGGGGGAATCTGAGCTGCCTGTGGGTCCTCTGTATCTGGAACCCTTAGGCAGGTGTGAAGGTGGGTCCAGAGCTCTGGTCTGGTCAACACATTGTCCAACCCTGCTGAGAAAACCGTGAGTGAGGCAGGTGCTGAGGGCTGAGGTGTGCGAGGAGAGCGTGGGAGTCGAGAGGCACTTAGTTCTTAACTGCATTTGACTTATGAATTATGACTTTATATGATGAAATGGCCGTAGGCATTCAGTAGGAATCCTACTTTGAATTTCGAATGTGAATAATTTCCCAGGATTACAGTGTGTGGTAAAATCCTCTCCTGATGCTGGACAATGGCAAAGAGCCACAAGTCCCAGCCACCCCATGATCACAAGAGGAATCAGCTACACTCCACAGTGTGCTGTGTGGCTGAGCTAGGATGGGTGGGAGGTAGGTTCTATCAATGCATTTTCATCTATCACATTTTCAATTTATGATAGACTTATCAAGATATAACCCCATCATAAGTCAGCATCTGTGTATGGAAGGTACCTGGAGCTCAACAGGCCACAGTATGCAGGGTGCTGAGAAAAACAGCTGTCTGGGACTAGGGAAGTTAAAGATGGGGCTGTCTAATGTGCTCTCATCCCCATGGCCCTACTGTGTGGAGGCAGTCACAGGGCGCGGTGGAACCTGACTGAAGCTCAGGAAAGGAGGCTCAGCAGGAGTGTGGAGAGAGCTGGGTAGTGCTGGGGCCTGACTGAAGCTCAGGAAAGGAGGCTCAGCAGGAGTGTGGAGAGAGCTGGGTAGTGCTGGGGAGCAGAGGGCCGTGCCATGGAAGGGATTCCAGGCCCTTTTCACCTTCCCTCAGATCCTTGCTAGCTGTAGAAGCACTGTTAGAGGAGAGAAGATTTCAGGGAGAAAGTTTAGGGAGTAGTCACCTGAATTCTAGATTGAACAGTTTGACTGGTACCTATCACACACACCTTTCATGCCATTGTTTTCAGTTTCCTTAGGACCTGGCTGAGTTAACCTATTTGGTAACACCTACATGGCACAAGATGAAAAAGTACAATGAGGTAAGTACAGCATTTCTTTTGAGCCATATTCTTACCTTCAAGCTCCAGGAGAGTCAGCAGCCTTGAGACCTGAGCAAGGGTCAGTAGGCCCAGGAATCACATTCCAAGGAAAAGGGTGGTGTTCCCTGGCTATGGCAATCACAGAGGCTCAAATTTCCTCTGTGCTGCCGCTGAATGGCCTTCAGCAGGTAGAGGCACTTGGGGAGGCTCTCCTGTTGGTGTGGTACACTGCAGTCATTACTGAAAGAGTCTGGCTGCATAGGAGAAAACCCCGCTGCCACCTGCCCGACAAAGAATCGCCTTTCATTGTTCAGCGTTCACTTAACTGTGGCCTTGACTGCTCTGCAATCAGCTGTCTTGAGCTGAAAACTCAAGGCTGTCTGGAGGAATGTATGGCAGCAAGCACACCCCTCCTTGTTTCCTATGACCTCCCAGTGACTGCACCTGTGGGTGCCCACAGTTCTTCAGCAGAAGCCAGCACTGCATGGCTCTGCTCCTCCCCCCAGGGCTCTCAGACTGGCAGAGGATCCACAATGGGCAGGGCATGGGGTGTACCCAGGCTATGCTTCAGAGAAAACAGTCGCATGGCCTCCAGGTCCTCTCCTTTCTAGGCAGGGTCTGTGTCTGCCTGAGCACCCAGCCCTTGTTAATCATTTAAACTAGCAGCCCAAATTGATTTATCTGACTCTCTCCTCCCGCTTCATTACTGATGATGCCATGATGTGCCAAATCAACAGATCACCAGCCACCCAGTTTTATCATCATTTCCTAACCTGAATCCCCTTCTTTTCCTTTTAGCTAAACATAAAGGGGGCTTAAAACCTGTGTGAAGAGCGGGTTTACAGGATGCTAGTCCATTATTTTCAGTTTTGCTAGCTTACCAAGTAAATCTTTTTCCTTGCCCCAATAATTTGTCCTCAAGTCATTGGGCTCTTTTATAAGTGGTGAGTAAATAGACTTGGGTTCATTAATGGGGGAACTGCAAGAGCTACAAATAAGTTCCTGCTCCTTTGGTGATTTCTTTAGCCCAAGGTTCCCTTTCTGAATCTATAAAATGTAGGAAATGGGGCTAGGATTGTGGCTCTGCAGTGGAGCGCTTGCTTAGCACGGGCGGGACCCGGGTACGATCCTCAGCACCACATAAAAAATAAAGGCATTCTGTTGTGTCCATCTACACCTAAAAAAAATATAGGAAATGGTGATTGCCTCCAATTGTTGTTTTAAGCTTAAAAACAATAATGAAAACATCTTTCCTAGCCCATGCTGCTTACAAATATTGGTTTTCCTTTTCTTTCTCCTTGAACAGTATTCATCAACACCTATATGCAGAAAAGACACAGCAAAAGTCTAGAGTTTATATATGCATTTATTTAACCTTGCCTTATCTTTTAAAAGGCATGCAGTTATGAAGACAGACTATATTTTAGTGACCTAGGCTACCTGGAAAATCAGACTGGCCATGCATTAAATACTCACTGACTGCTACTCTTCCGTCAAGTCCCAACCTTGTTCTGACCTAGTGATTTCTTTCTGGAATTTAAGTGTAACTGAGAGAAGGATTTAGGATTAAAAGAAAGATACACCAAGTCTCAAAGGTGCACGGATTCTCACATCTGTGAGCCATTGCAATGCTGAATGCACTCAGGAATAGTTGTGATTCTTTACAACATGCCCTTGGCACTCATCCTTGTAAAATGAGGGAAACTGTCAAGCACAGGAAAAACTTATGCAGAATTATGTCCTTGTCCCCTGGCTCCACCTTTAGTCCATCCCCTAGCATAGGCCTCCTATAAATATTTATACCCCACTCCAATAGATTGCTTATTTCCCTCTGGAGATAGCCTGCAGTCTCTTTTGGATGTGTATTCTTTGCTTTACCCCAAAGACACCTCTCTTGAGATTGCCCCCATTCTCCCTTGAATGTGTATCTATTTTCCTAAATAAACCTTTGTCTATAAATTTATTTGGCATGTGCTGAAATTCTTTTCCATTATGTATGCCTCTGGTGCTAAGTAAGGTTCCCCCTCCCCTCTAGAAATCCTTGCACTCTTCCAGAGAATCACCTAGCTGCCTGTCCTGCCAAAGTTTTACATCTTTGACCTTGTACTGACATCAGACATCACTTTTCCTCTCCTTTTCCAAAGGGGATTTTGTTTGTTTAATTGCAATCTATTTTTTTCTACTTTCTTCCCAATTCTCTTATTCCAGTGCTGTCAACACTCGACCTCATTTGATTGACTCCAAAGTTCTTAGGGCTAACTCATGATCTTTCTCTGCAGTTCAAATACCTCATGTCCAATTGTGTAGGTGTCTGCAATACCAGAGCCACCTGCATGTATGCCACCCCTCTCTTACCTCATTCCCTTGCCCCATTTCCTTCCAGGTCATGGGGCTGCCATCTTTCACACCTGAAGCATTACCTTGGATTCCTTGACCTATCTAACAATATCTTTTATCATCGCATGTTTATTGAGGACAACTGCAAATAAGAAATAAACCATATAAAGAACTCAAAATGCTTAACACCAATAAAACCCCACAAATAACCCAATCACTAAATAGACTAAGGAACTGAACACATACTACACAGAAGAAGAAATATAATCGATCAACAAATATATGAAAAAATATTCAACATCTCTAGCAATTACAGAAATGCAAACCAAAACTACATTGAGATTTCATCTCTCTCCAGTGAGAATGGCAATATCAAGAATATAAGCATCAATAAAGTTGATGAGGATGTGGGAGAAAAGGTAAACTCATACATTGCTGGTGGGGCTGCAAATTGGTGTAATTTGGGAAAGCAGTATGGAGATTCCTCAGAAAACTTGGAATGGAACCATCATTTGACCCAGCTATCCCACTCCTTGGTTTATACCCAAAAGACTTAAGATCAGCCTACTACAATGATACAGCCACATCCATGTTTATAGCAGCTCAGTTTCCAACAGCTAAACTATTGAACCAACCTAGATGGCCTTCAACAGATGAATGAATAAAGAAACTGTGGTGTATATACAGAATAGAATATTCCTCCATCTTAAAGAACAACAAAATTATAGCATTTGCAGATAAATGGATGGAGCTGGAGAATATTATTCTAAGCAAAATAAGCCAATCCCAAAGAACTAAAAGCCAAATATTTTCTCTGCTATGTGGATGTTAATTCACAATAAGGGAGGAGGCTCTAGGGAAAAATAGAGCTACTTTGGATTAGACAGATAGAAGTGAAAGGAGGGATGGGGTATGGGTGTAGAAATGAAAGTAGAATGAATTGGACATTATTACCCTATGTGCATATATGATTGCATGACCAGTGCAAATGTATGTCATGTGCAATCAGAAAAATGAGAAGTTAAACTCCATTTATGTATCATGTGTCAAAATGCATTCTACTGTAATGTATTACTAATTAAAACAAAATTTAAAAATAAAATAAACCCATAGTTTTTAAAATCCCAGAATTTATAGTTTTAAGTACAGCTCTGGTTGCTCCCTCTGCATTCATATCAGTGAACTGGGATATTGCAAAACCTTCTATCAGCTCTCCTTTTCCCCAGTCTCTTTCCTCTGGTCTTTACTGTGTTCATCATATAAATTAGCTCAGTCCAGAGCAGTTACCTCTCATCCTGTATGGCCCAAAGTCATAATTAATTCAAGGTCTTCTTTAATATGACACCATCCATGGCTGAACTTAGTGTTCCCTGGAGTCATCTTATAATTTCCTACCTCTTTGCTTCAGTCCTGTTATTCTCCCTATCCAAAATATTCTTAATCAAATTTTATAGAGTCAAAAGTATCAGCTTTAAAATGAAATTTTACTTGAAGCCTTTCTCAGATTCTATCTGAAAGTAAACTGTGCTATGAACTAGCTCTTATTTTTTTAAGAAGTCAGTTTTATTGAGGTCTAATTCACTTCACCCATTTAAAATAGTTTTAGTTGTAAAACTAAAACTAGTGTAACCATCACTACAATCAACTTTAGAGCATTTTTGTAATCCCACAAAGAAACTCTGGTGCTGGTGGTGCAGCTCAGTGGTATAGCACTTGCCTAGCATGCTTGAAGGCCTGGGTTCCATCCCAAGCACCAACACACAAAGTGAGGAGGAGGAGGAGGAAGATAGGAGGAGAATAAGAAAGGGGAGTGGGAGGAGTAGCAGGAGGAAGTGGCAGAAACCCTGCACCATTTAATGGTTACCCTTCATTGCCCCTATTCATCAGCGTTAGGTAGCCACTAATTTATTTTGTATATCAATTGGACTCGTTTACTGTGAATATTTTATGCATACAAATATAAGTGAAATCATACAGTATGTAGCCTACAAATGCTATTACTTGAATGTGTCCCCCAAAGTTTATGTGTTTGAAATGTAATCCCCAGTGCAACAGTTTTGAGAGGCGCGATCTTTAAGAAGTGATGAAGTCTCAGTAAGTTGTTATCACAACACTATTGTGTATTGTGAAAGTAAAGTTCATCCCCTCTTTCTCTCTCACATCATGTGATGCCTTCTGCCATGTTATCCCACAACAGGAAAGTCCTCTCCAGTTGTGAGCCCTCAAACTTAGATTTCCATACCTCCAGAGCCATAAAAATATATCTCTATTCTTTATAAATTGCTAGTCTCAAATATTCTGTAATACTAGAACAAAATAGAATAAGATAGCATGCGTAATTTGCCTTTCTTTAATAGCAATTTGCTCTTTTATTTTAAAGAGAAAATCAACTAACTGCCCAATGCCCTCAGTTTTCTTAGATATGCTATTAAAACTTAGGTGGGACTAGATTTAGGTCTCTCTCTCTCTCTCTCTCTCTCTCTCTCTCTCTCTCTCTCTTTCTCTCTTCCCCTCTTCCCTGGCTATCATGAAATGAGCAGTTTCTTCCACCATACACTCCTGATAAAATGTATTAATGTATTGGTTCACTCCAACCCAATAGATTATGGATTGAAAGCTCTGAAACTGAGGCAATATAGCCTTTTCTCTTTTAAAGTTAATTTATCTCAATTATTTTGTTATAATAATGGGAAAAAAGACTAGCACACTGGGTCCTGTACCTTGGGACTAGACCTTCAGTCTGTATTTCTGCAGGCAAAGGCACCTGGTACTTTCATATATCACATATATCTTTGAAACTCTGCAAAAGCCTGAAGGAACTTCAGGCCACATCCTTAAAACATTTATAATTCACCTTTTCCTCTAGGGAAATTATTCTCTTATCCTTGGGTCTCATATTTTAAGTGTTAAGGATAATTTAATTGTTTGGGGTATGGAGTGGTATTATTTGTGTGTGTGTCTATGGTTCTGAGCATTGAACCCAGGGTCTCATGCATGTAGCCTACCACTGAGCTACAATCCCAGCTCATTATCACTTTAAAGGAAAACAATTTTTTGTTAAAAAAGGTCATCTGGAATTTATTCAGATTTATCTTTTATGTGACTCACAATCCCACCCACATTTCAAAATTAATAGCATATTTTATATTCAATATTTAAATACATTTTATCTTTAGGACTAACTCAAAGAAAAGCTACAAATACATTCTTCGTCTGACTGTCTCTCTGATTACTTACAGTTGGTATTTAACAGCAAGCAGTGAGTCACTAGGTGAGGAAGTTGGGGTCCAGATCCTGGTTTTTCCGAGAGGGCCTTTAAGGAGGGCCCTCCTTCAGGGTAACTGGGTGTGCCCTGACCCAAGATTAACTGGCAGCATGGGAAACCAGTCACCAAGAGTATGACCACATCTTGGCAAAGCAGGGCTCGTACATGGCTATAGCTTTCTTCCTCAAGAACTGATGTGTTTCCTATCGCCCTATCAGGACTCTGATTAATGAGTTTACTTTTGCCTACACCTAGGTGCAGAGTCAGGGTTAGATTTCTGTCCTTTGGGAACAAGTATACACATGCTGAATTCATTTTCCAAAGTGGGAGGAACTGATTGCATGGGTGCAGTGGAAATCAGGCCAGAGTGAGAGGACAGTGTACTCCCTGCACTTCCTGCCAGAGAGTTCATGGGGCCCACTGGGTAGGGCTATTCGTTTAGACATTTGTTCCAGGAACCATGTTTCAGTTATGGAAATCCAGAAGGTAAGTGAAAGCAGGTAAGGAAAGGCCAGGGATTCCATAAAAAAGACGAAGATGATCCCAAGAGACTCTCAAAATAAAAGAGAAAAAAACAAAGCATATTGACTACTATCGTTCACTCATTCAGCATTAGTTGATCATCAGCATTGTGGTAGGCACTGAAAACACAAAGAAATACGAATTTTGTAAGATCTTTGTTGACTTCTGGAATCTGGGAACCTAAGAAATTGTTACTGCTCTCTAAAAATCTTATCAAAAAGTGGCCTGTGACCTGTTCAGTCTCAGGGACAGGTAGAAATTCTAAAGTGAAAGGCCATTGGAGTCCTGACCAGAGAGAGAATCAGGAGGTATAAGCAGAGGTGACTGCTCTGTAGAAGAGAAAGAAGTAGACAGAGTTCTGAGGGTCCTGTGAGAAGAAGGAATAAGGTACAGGGCAAGCCTGTGCTTTCTGTTTCTAATTTTTCACATCTACTTTTCTACTTTTTCAATCTCTAAGTGGCAATCATAGTTTTCTTTCTAAAAATCTTCAAAGTCTTTGCCCTGTACATAGAAGGGATTTTAGTTCATTTTATGTTTCTATAACAAAATATCCAATACTGGACAATGGATAAAGAATGAAATTTTATTCAGCTCACAGTTCTGAAGTCTGGAAAGCTCAGGAGCAAGGTGCCAGCATCTGGTGAGGGTCTTCTTGCTGCACTGTAACATGGCAGGGGGCATCACATGGTGAGACAGAGCAAGCCTATAGGATCAGGTCTCTCCCTTTTATAAAGCCATTAATGCCATAAGGAGGCACCTCCCTCATAATCTTATCTACTCTCATTCACCTCTCAAAGGCCTCATCTCCAAATCCATTAGCAAATGAATGTGGGCTTTCAGTTTCCAGCACAAGAACTTAATGGGGATAAATTCAAACCTTAACAGGAGAGGTCAGAATACGTTCATCTACTCGACCAGGTAGTAAATACTTTGATTTTCTGATCAGAGGGTGTCGGGTTGCACCTATATAACTCAGTCATTGCAGTGTAAAAGCAGCTGTAAGTGGGCTGTGCTCCAGTAAAAATTTATTTACAAAAACAAATGGCAAGCTGCACTCTGGTACATAGAATAAAGAGTAAATTCTTGAACTTTAAACCACTTTTAGTAAACCTGTCTCTATTTGCATCTCTGACTGCCCACTCCTTCGTATTGTCCTGCCCCCTCCTTCATGTTTAAGGCTTTAATGTTGCTTTTTTGTTTTCTTATGTGAATGTTTCATTTAGGTCTAATTTACATACCATGGAATTTATTCATTTAAAATGTACAGTTAATGTGTTCACAGAAGAAATCCAATGCTTATTAGATATCTTCCCTAGCCCTTCCATCAGCCACATAGCTCTTGCCACCACTAATCTATTTTATGACAGTGTAGATTCACCTATTCTGGATTTTTCATATAAATATAATCACATAATAAGTGGCCTTTTGTGACTAGATTCTTTCATAAAAATCTTGGAATTTCAATTTCACTATCTTTTCAAGATTCATCCAGACAAGCCTATATCAGGAATTTATTTCTTTTTATGACTGAATAATAATCAATTGCATAAATATTTCATATTTTGTTAACACATTCACCACTTGATAGAAATTGTTTCCTCCTTATGGTAATGTGAATAATGTTGCTATATGCATATTTGTGTATGAAGTTTTGTGTGAACATATCCTTTTGGTTGCTTTTTAAAATTTTTTTTGACTCTATACCCAGGAGTGGAATTTCTGGATCATATGGAGCATTAGTCTGTTTTCTATTAATACAACAAAATACCAAGGCTGGATACTTTATAAAGAAATAATGTTCCTGTCTTGTGACCATAGGGCCCAAAGAGCATGGAATCAGTCCTCTGGCTGCATGACAATATAGCAGAGAAATGGAAAGGGAACTCTATGAGTACAGAGGAGCCAAGCATGTGGGGTAGCCTCACTTCATAACATATGTCTTTTGAAAGGTAACTCATGCTGAGAGACCAGCATTAGTTTATTCCAATGACCTGATTACTTTCCACTAGGGTTTACCACTTAAATGTTCCAACAAATTCCAGAAACCAAGATTCTTGCACATGAACCTTTTGGGTACAAACCATAGCAAATATTTGTTGTTTAACTTTTTGAAGGAGTTTCTTTATGCTATTTGCCCAGTTTAGCTGCATCATCTAACACTACATCCTGACTAACACTTCTTATTACCTTTTTTTTACTAGTGAGTATAAGTAATATCTTTTTTTTGGTGATGCTGGGGACTCTACCAACTGAGCTATATCCCCAGCCCAATGAAGTGATATCTTATTGTAGTTTGAATCATGTTTTTTTAATGTAATACTCAAGACAATGAGAATTGTTTTCAAATACTGATGGTCATTTTTATAAATTTGGAGAAATGTCTATTCAAGTCTTTTGCTCGTTTTTTTAAAGACTGTTATTTTTAACAGTTATATAATTGCATCTATGTATAATCCAGATTATTTTACATGGAAATATATTTCTCTCAGAGGCAAGCAAACCTGTACCATATAGTATATAAATAAAAAGAGTAATACTAAATACTCAAATAAGTACTTTATTTTTTTATTTGTTAATTTTATATATACTTGAGAGTAGAGTGTAATTTAATATATTATACATATATGGAATATAACTTAATACACAACCTGAATATAACTTCCCATTCTTAAGGTTGTACATGATGTATAATTTTACTGGTTGTGTATTCATATATGAATATAGGACACATGTCTAAATAAGATAAGTAAGTATTTAAAATATTAAAATAAATAAAATATTTTTTTAAAATTCAAGATTCTGTTATGAGAGGTTAACACTACAAGCTAAATACACAATTCTGAGTGATTCATACAGTCAAGATACTGTTTCTTCTTTCAGAACATTAAGAAATCAACTAAGCCTCAGAAGATATAACTGCCCTCAAGATTTTGATCAAAGTGGTTTTTTTTAACATTAAAATTCATCATGTGCACAATTAAAATATGTCAAAAAATGCATCTGCTACTCTAGCTGATGTTCATGCTTAGTATGAGTTTGACTAAATTAGATCATTTTAGGGAAAAAGAAGCCAAAACAAAGCATTTACTTTGAAACATATACTAAATGATATATTTGTTAAATATATAATAATAAATATATACTATTATTTCTAATAAAATAATACCTATTTTATTAGAAATAATAATTTAAGGTGATAAAGGATTATTTATCATGTGAAAAATAGAGCAAAACATTAGAATGAGCAAACATTTTAAAACAACAAATATGGCAAAAGACACTTGCATTTATTTTTATTATAATCATCAATGATTTTTATTATTTCCACTGTATTTCATCAGCTTCTGAAACACCTCCTGAATCACTCCAGTTCATGGCAATATGACCAGACAGGATGGGGCAATGTCATCCCAATGAGCTTCTTGTTTATGCTGCTCTTCTATTTTGGTAGCTGAATGCCTTTTTAAATTGCTTCTGGAAGTGCACTCTTGGCATCACTGATATAGATAGGGTTGGTCGATGACATTTTGGCTTATTAGCAGGCATGAATTATTTTGGAAGTGATGGAGGTATTAATGGAAATTGGGGACTTGAGGTGGTAGTGGTGGAATTAGATGGAAGAAGGTGGAACTGGAGTTGGAATTGCCCACAGGTAGCATGATGTCTAAAGCCTCAGGTTTTGTAGAGTTTTGAGTTCTCAGTAATTTTCATTTGCCATCACTAGCAAAGAGATGATGTCATTAAATTAGGAAACTTGTGATAATAAATATTTCATGGAATTTAACTTTTTCAAGTTATTATTGACTTCTTTGTGTGGTTATGTGGTATGTGTGTGTGGTGGGTTGGTGTTGGCAGAATTTTAGAAAATTGCTAAGATCACATGTGCCCTGCTGTCATGGAACTTGCATTTGTGTGGGTTTATATTTATATTGCATATGTGTATTGAGGCAAATAGTTATTAGAATTCCTTGACTGTAAGAAACAGGAAATGATCATAGTTAAATAAGGAACAAATATACTTAATAGGAAGGATACGGTATAGTTCTCAAAACAGAGAAAAGAATCAGGACAGAAAATGAGGCAGCTACAGAAATTTAGGAAACTGTATCTAATGGGACAATCTCTCTTCAAATCACTTCTGTCAAATTGAGTGAGCACCAAATACATTTTGTCTCTGCTCATAATTGAAATTCTAGAGCAGAGAATATGGCTGGACTGCTTTGGGTCATGTGTTCACACTTTGGCAAGGAAAGGTGGGTTTGTAAATTGATAATAAAGGGGGAATTGGTTTTGGAAAGGTAAACACAGTATATATGAACCAGAAAGGAACAAGATAAATGCATAAAGAGCAATAATAGAAGGAAGAATATATAAGCACTATGAAGGAAGCTTTTTAAAATTCTGAGAAAAGACGTGCATGTGCACATGTGCACACACACATATATACACACACACACAGTGATTCATCTTGAAAACTTGCACAAAGGAAATGACATTGTTTTCCTTCTAAGAAGGCATATTTTATTTATTTTTTCAAGTTGGTAAGCACTTCAGCATTTTATTAGTTAAGATAATCTTGGGGTTAGGACTCATTTTTTAATTTATTTGTCTATTTTTTCATATTTTTATGGCTATATTAAATTCTACCTAATAATGGGATTTGTATGACATGGTTATATATGCATGCAATGTAACAATTTGATTTGGTCAGTGTCATTTTTCAGTACTTCCCCTTTCACTCCTTTCAAAACTCCCTGTGGACCATTCCTGTACTCTACTGGTCTCCCTTCTATTTTCATGAAATTTTCCCTTGTTATGAGTTACATATGAGGTGTGCCCCCAAAGCTGCTATATGCATTCAGGAATATTCAGAAGTAAAAGAATTGGATTGCAGGAGTAGTAACTTGACCAGTTCACCCAAGTTTGAAGGGACAGGGTGGTAACTGTAGGCAGGTGGGACATGGCTGGAGAAGGTGGGTCAGTAGGGATGTGTCCTGGAAATATAGATTGATCTTCCCTGTGACCCTTTTGCCCTTTCCTATCTCTCATTCCTAGCTGCCATGAATGTAGCAGTGTTCTCCATGAAATTCTCCTGCCATAATGTTCTGCCTCACTTTGGGCCCAGAGCAATGGACTCAGCTGAACATGGATTAAATCTATGGAACTGTGAACAAAAGTAAACTTTCCCACTTCCAAGGTCTTTTTGACAGAAAAATGCAAAATTTGTTAACATGAAAATTGGCACTAAGAAGCAGTGGCTAACCTGACCATATGATTCAGAATCCTTTGGAGCTTGTTTGGGGGAGAATTTTTAAATATCTGGAGCTGCAAGCTAGAAAGGCTTTAGAATGTTGTAAATAGAGCTTAATGGGAAATTCTGGTGGGAGCTCTGAATACTAGAATGCAGAGATAAAAACTGCTCATGAGGTTTCAGAGGGAAATAATGATTCCCTTGGACATTTGACTAGAGTCCATTCATGTTACATTGTGTCAAAGAAGTTGTTACATCCTGCCCACGTTCTGAGACTTCATGTGAGACTCTATATAAAGACATAGACATCTTCTTGAGGAAATTTCAAGGCAGCAAAGAATTCAATCAGTGGTGTGGATATTGTCCCCAGCTTTTAGCCAGGTTTGCTGTGAAAACGTGGGGCCAGAAATCATATCTGAAGGATTTTAGAAACTTAAGCTTGACTAGACAAGTGCATGTAAATCTGTGCTCAAGAAAAATGTGATTGTTAAGGAGATTATGACCACTACAGAGATGTTAAGCACTTTGTACAGGCACAATAGGAAAGATGGCTGAGGGCACCTCAGGAATTTGCAAGACAGCACACATTGCCTACTGGATAATGTGGAGGAAAATAATCATTTGAGAAAAGATCTTGGTGGCAGCCTGCTTTCACCAGGGGGCCTAGGAAATTGTTTCACACTGCTCAGCCACGCAGGACCTAAGATACTGCTGTTGTGATTACAGGGGCCCTTGGTACTGCCCCAACTTGTAGCAGACATTGACATCATCTACAGGGTGTCACTTATGCTGAAATACAGAATGCTCAAGGTAAGGACCATGGAAGCTTCCACCAAGATTTCAATGGAATCACTGGGAGGCCAGGCAAAGTGTAGCAGGATCCAAGTCCCTGTTGGTTGACCATGAAGGGGTGATGCATGAAGTTGTGATCATAACAACAAAGCTGAAATGAAGATCCCAGGAACCAAGAGATGCCTGTAATATGAACTTACCACTGGAAAGATCTTCTGCCTGTGCAGAGACTCAGACTATTGAGAACATGTGTGCACTGCAACTAGGAAGACTAAAGAGGCGGGGCTGTCCAGATCCTTAGGAAATCACATCTTACCACCAAGTTTCCCAGATGCCAGAGGTGGAGATATAAGGCTTATTTGTTTGGCTGAGTTTTGGTCATGTTTTAGTCCCATCTCTTTTGTCTCTGTCTGTATTTGTCCATTTTGGAATGGAAGATTTACTCTTTGCTTCTGTACATTGGATATATTTAACCTTTTTACTATTTATTTATTTATCTTTTTAAGGTTATGTAATTTTAAATTTGTTCTAATTAGTTATACATGACAGTAGGATGCATTTTGGACACATATATAAATGGAGTGTAACTTCCTCATGGAACATGTTGTAGAATCACACTGATTGTATAATCATATATGCACATATGGCAATAATATCTGATTGATTCTACTATCCTTCCTACCCCCATACCCTCACCCCTCTTCACTCCCCTCTGCCTAATCAAAAGTACCTGTATTTTCTTCCTAGTCCCCACTTATTGTGAATTAACAATAAATTTTTTTGATCTTTACAATGACTCACACTCAAGAGTTTTCCTTGAGTCTCAGAGAAGACTTTGGACATGGACTTTTGGAACAATGGTAAACTGTTAAGACTATGAGACTCTTGGAGAGTGAGTAAACTCATTTTTGTGTGTGTGTTTTGAGAGAGATGTGAACTTTGGGGGACCAGGGATACAATGTTATGATTTGGACATGAATTGTCCCTCAAAAGCACCTGTGATAATGCAAGAATATTCAAGATAAAATGATTGTATCATGAGGGCTGTAACCTAATTGGTTCATCCTATTCTGAATGGACTGACTTGGTGGTAACTGTAGGCAGGTTTATCATGGTTGGTGGGTCACTAGGGCATGCCCTGACCCTTTCAGCTTTTCCTCTCTTTGCCTTCTGAATGCAATGAAGGTAGCTGTGGTCTTCCACCACACCTTTTCTCCATGATACCTACCTCATTTGGGGCCCAAAGCAATTTATACATGGAATAAACCTATAAAACTTGAGCTCAAAAAACTTTCTCTCCTCTACGTTGTTCTTTTCAGTTATTTTGGTCACAATTAGAAAACATTGACTAACAATTCCCTCACTACTTTTTCCCCTCTTTTGCATTTTTTCTAACTTTCATATATAAGAGAAAACATAAAACTTGACATTCTGAATTAGGCTAAATTTACTTAATATATGATCTCAAGTTTCATCCACTTATATGCAACTTACATGACTTAATTCAGAGAATATATCTTCCAAGATAGCATATAGATTGTCAGAAAGGATCAAGACAGAGGAATAAAGTTAAGGGGTTGGGAAGGTGGAGATCTATTTGATTAATGGAGACCATTCTTGTTTGATTTCAATGTAGAGCAGCACTTTCCCAAGTATGCTTTTGAAATAGTAGTGATAATTGGGCACGGGATGTGGCTCAAGCGGTAGCGCGCTCACCTGGCATGCGTGCGGCCCGGGTTCTATCCTCAGCACCACATACCAACAAAGATGTTGTGTCCACCGAGAACTAAAAAATAAATATTAAAAAAATTCTTTCTATCTCTCCCTCTCCTCTCTCACTCTCTTTTTAAAAAAAAAATACTGGTGATAATTGAAACCCTATCAGGAGTCCCACAAGGTCAAAGTAATGTTCATAATAATAAGTTGGCATTTTTCTTTTTCGCACTCACTCTTTAAGGAATGTGCCCTGGGTTCTTCAGAGCTATATTATATGTGATGATGCCATTATTTTGATGATCAATGAAATGATGGAATAAGTAGTATGTGTTCCTGTGTCTTAAAAAAAGGTCTCATGGGATTTCTGACATAAAATATATTGATGAACAAAATCTATTTGGACTCCTAAATAATATAATGGCCATAATACTGTGGTAACTTTTCTAATCCTGTTTCAAGGAGCATATGAGTAGTCTGATAGCCAATAACTTGCAAAGTGTTTTGTGTAGCAAAATGGCATATATGGAGCTTCCTTTAAAGGAAAGTATGCTGGAAGACCACCAAATTGGCTGGGGAAACCACTGTGGAGAATAGGAGGGAAATTACAAGGCAGCTATAGGATCCCAGGCAAGGGATACATGCTACTGAAGCAGAAATGATAATGGGAAAGAGAAAAACAGCAGGCAAAACATTATGGACAGGTGGCCATTACTGGATGTGATGAACATGGAGCTTGCTAGAGAGTGAGATGTTAAGAATGCACAACTTGGATTCTAGCTCCTTATGATGGTCTATTTTTTATATCAACTTGGCTGGGTCATGGGATCCCCAAATATTTGGTCAAACATGATTTTATATATTTTCATTAGGACATTTTTGGATGTGATTAACATTTAGACTGAGTAAAATGGTTTGTATTGGACCTTATCTAATTAGTTAATGGCCTAAATACAACAAAAGGCTAAACCTTATCTGATTAGAAGAGTATTCTTCTATTTCACTCCCCCACCACCATTTTTTTTTCTTTTTACAAAGTTGGGCGTCGACAGTAGGTCTTGTGCATGCTAAGCAAGTTCTCTGCCACTGAACTGCACTACAGCACTCCCTGATGGCCTTGGAAATGGGACTCTTGCAGCAGTCCTATGGTTTTTGGACATACTGAGATGTTAGCTCTGTATATTTTGGACTTGCGGCTTTCATGATTGTATGAGTCACTTGGTTATAATAAATATATATTACATTCACATTCGTATGTTTGTACCATGGTTTCTGTTTCTCTAGAGAGTAGTTCTGGAAGAACAAATCTTGAGTGAATTTTCTGAATTGCTTCTATGTTTTTGAAAATCAACTCTCTAATATATTGATTTAAAAACGTTAACGATTCTCTTTTCAGTAGTAAAGAGAGCATGATAGTCCATGACATGATCTGACTAAAGAGGTATAAAAAAAATCCCCTTTCTAAATTCCTAATCAAACACAAAAAGCAAGAATCTGGGTGATTACATAGATGGTACTTGCAAATATTCTGGTCTAAATTAATAAATATAATAACATTGCTCCTAATGTTGCAGAACAAAGTGGGGAAAGAAAATGTTGGGCCAAGGGCTGAGGGCCACACAAATCTATCTGAAAGCTTTTCTGTCCTGAGAGAGATTTTTATCTCCCATAACTGCAGAGTTTATTTTCATTAAAAATCAAACCCAGAATCTTATCCTTTAGGTAATTTAATTACAACTCACGGGCTGGGGATGTGGCTCAAGCGGTAGCACGCTCGCCTGGCATGCGTGCGGCCTGGGTTCGATCCTCAGCACCACATACAAAGATGTTGTGTCTGCCAATAACTAAAAAATAAATATAAAAAAAATTTTTCTCTCTCTCTCTCCTTCTCTCTCTCTCACTCTGTCTTTAAAAAAAAAATACAACTCACACTGAATCACCATCTTCACAGGATGTCTACTCTTAATGTAAGGACATTCATTTGGAAGAAATCAGTTGAATTGGGAAGATAAGTAAAGACTGAAGAACTTAGAGAAAATGAATCCCTAAATTCCAATGATAGTCTTTTCCAGTAGAAGCAACTTCTTCAAAATCATCTGAGGAGTTAACCTTGCATTACCTAAGGAAAAATAATAGCTCCATCCCCACACCAGCCAGTTGTATGGCAAAGGAGTGATCCTCTACTCAGGACCTACCCCATCATTCCTCATGGTTCTAATCCTATAATTAGAGTCTGAAACCAGAAGGCCCCAGGTTAAGTGCAGCATGTGACCCATGAAGAGGTGAACCATACCCCATAAGAACAATTTGAGTTTTCCAGTTTATACAAGATAATTGGAGTTTACATGTGAAGCAAATATTAAAGAGATGGGATAACAAGGAGGGGAACACACAGTTGGATCTGGCTGAGTTTATTGATATGAGTTTACTAAGTGCAGTTAATTTTAGAGCCTGGGGACTTAGAAAAGGGTTTCAAAGTTTATATGGTTGGCTGAAACATGGCTTGAGAAATGGCTCACAGTGAATGAGCTAGAAGTGTCGGACCAGTCTTGATTTAGTGTAGACATATGGATTGTAAGACTTAGGAGATTTCAATGTCAGAGTGGATCTGTCACTTAAGATCTTGTCACCCATTTTGGAGACATACTTTTCCTGATAACTGTGAGAAACAAATAAGTGAGGAGAGCCCTGGCCTTCTTGAGGACTTGGTGGCTGCTCTTCTCTGTACACGAGTCAGTATAGTGGGAACTGCGGCCACTGAATCAGGAATTCTGAATTCAGTGAGAGTGACTGGATACCAGGATTGCAGGAGCCAAGTGGCAGACACTGACTGTAAGGTAATGAGTCAAAGCAACAATCAGAAGAGTCTGCCTCATGCAGGACTGTGGTGTTGGTTACTTGATCAAGGTGTTCCCAGAAATTAAATAGATAGGACTGCTAAATTCATGTTCTGTGTAAGCAGGAAAGTTCTAGGTCAAGTGAGCAAATGTCTAACCTGAATCATAGGATTATAAATCTGTTGTCCCCCAATCACTTCCTAGGCTTCAGTTTGTTCACAGATTCATAATATTTTGAATGGAAGGGAAAGGGCCCTGTACACTGCCAACATCGATATTGTTAGTGTTTCTCCCAGTCTTCCTCAAAGGAACCTATGGTCTTTTATCAGGTTAAATGCAATGAGAAAAAGGAAATAATCAGAAATTTTGGAGACTACTGAACACATGGACTCTGAACTAAAATTAATCCTAGAAGACTAAACATCAGTGAGGTCTACCTGTTAGGCATGCGGAGGTCGAGTGATCAGTGGAGTTTTACCTCGGTTCTCTCTCCTAGTGCTTTTCTATGTTCACAAACTCATTCTGTGGCTGTTTTCCTGGATCAGGCATGTATAACTGGCACAGTCATAATCATCAACAGTGATTTCCTTTCCTATGGATTTAGGGCTATTATGATGCAAAATGGTAAGTGTCATACAGTAGAACTGTCCCTTCCTAGAAAAAAGTCACAAGCCAAAAACAGTACCACATTCCTGAAGGGACTGGAGAGTAGTGCCACCATCAAGGACTTGGGAAATGTAAGGATGGCAATTTCCACATCCTCATTCAACTTTCCTGTTTACCCTGTGCACAAAGCAGATGGATCCTTTATATACAACCAGAGATATGAAAAATTGTGCTCTATAAGTGTAATAAGAATTGTAATGAATTTTGCTGACATATATAAATAAATAAATAAATAGGAAAAAACAGATGCATCTTAGAAAATTACAATGAATTATTCTAAGTTTAACTAGGTATTATCTTCAATTGCAGCTACTATACCAGATTTGGTTTCATTGCTTAACACATCCTTGGCACATGGTATGCAGTTATTGATTTGAGAATTTTATTTTTATCCATTTCCTGTCAATTAGGTCCACCAGAAAGAGTTTGCTGTTTTCTGGCAAGGCCATAAATTCACATTCTTTGTCCTTCCTCAAGGGTATATCAACTCTCTAGTCCTTAGTTTTCACTAGTCTGCAGAAATCTTGATCCCCTTTCCCTTCCACATGATGTTATGCTGGTCCATTTTGTTGGTTGGACCTAGTGAAAAGATACTACATCATACATTTTAAGATAGTTCCATGTGAGAAGGTAGGAAAAAATTCTGATCAAAATCCAGATCTTCCTGCTAAAAAATTCAGGACAGTGCTAAGTGTCTGGTGATATGAGACCTGTTGAGGTATCCCTTCTAAGGTAAAGGGTCATTTGCTGCTCTCTTACAGGCAAAACAATAGAGGAAAAATGCTGAGTAGAGCTCTTGAGATTTTCAAGGCATCATATTTTTTATTTTGGTGAGTTATACCAGTCCATATATTTTTTGAAGTATGCTGTATTATTTTATTGTATATTTCTAGCCTTTGTTATTATACAAAACTTGAGGTGACTCAAGAACCATGAGAGTAACAAGGAGAAAATAAAAAAGAAACATCTAATGAAGGAATGGAATATCTTCTAACTGTAACAAGTACCTGTTCTTATTTGTTGAACGGGAACCTCTGACATAATCAGTGTGTGGGGACATGGGCACATGAACTAGGGAAACGGACATGGGCCTGGTGCTTGTGCCTACTCATTGCCAGAAGGCACGTGTCTTCTACACCTTTTCTTAAGTGACTGAAGACAAACTACATGAGAATCCAGTATTTAGATTCTGCCCATTTTGAGGTATTAAATGCATAAGGAAAAGATTACTTATGTCCAAGTAACATGCAAAAAAATGTCTTTAGGGGCTGGGATTGTGGCTCAGTGGTAGAGGGCTCGCCCAGCATGTGCTCGCCCAGCCCTGGGATCTCTCCTCAGCACCACATAAGAATAAATAAATGAAATAAAGATATTGTGTCCAACTACAAATCAAAAATAAATATAAAAAAAATTAAAGGCTGGGGTTGTGGCTCAGTGGTAGAGTGCTTGCCTAGCATGAACAGGGCACAGGGTTCGATTCTCAGCACCACATAAATGTAAAATAAAGATAATGTGTCCACCCAAAACTTAAGAATAAACATTTTAAAAAATTAAAAAATATATATATTTTTAAACCAACATGGTTAAGTGTTAAGATTTTTAGAAATCAGAATATTTATTCACATAATTTTAAAGTCATAGCTAATCATACTTTACAGTAATGATTTAAGTGATGCAGTTTTCACATTTGTTTCCTTCAGAGAAAAGGTAGATTAGTTGTTTTTGAACAACTCAACTCAATGCAGTTTTGCAAGAGGAGACAGAGTTTCCAGCATGCTTTATTTTCAGTTCAGACACCTCAATTAAGTTCTTTCTAAATTCTGCCACTGTCTTCTGTTTGAAATTTATAAGCTCTTCTTTTGCAGATTCAGAAAGCTGTTCTAATTTCTCATAGCATTTCTGCTGGTGTTCCTCAGCCAACTTGACATCTTTGCTTTTTAATTGGGCCTTATCCAGAGCTTTGTTTGAGTTCTCTAGTTGATGAAGCCTTTGGTGCCTCTGTATAAGAGACCCTTTGCAGCCTCTATGAGCATTTAATATTGGAGAAGCTCTGTCAATTTTAAATCTTCATCTGATAAGACTCTATCCTCCACATTCCTAAGGTTTTCAAAATTGTTCAGCAACTTCAATAGGTATTTTTTGATGATCGTGGGTTTACCTAAAGCCAGGCTGTGCAAGCTGGCTGCAGTGTGAATATACTCATCAGCAATATTTGTATGAGATCTGGTCATTCTGTCTGCTTTAGAACAGGAATCCTTGATCCTGTGGGAATAGTAAATAAGAAAGTTCTCTTGCTCCAAGAAGTCATCCACCTCCTTAACTGCAGGAAAAAGAACTTCATCAGCACTTTTCACTACACTTTTTAAAAAGCCACCAAACATCTCTTTTTTTTCACTGAACACTTAGATCCTGATCATATTCTAGGAAAACATGAAAGTTGTGATTTACTGAGAACAGAATGAGAAGAAAGCTACTGAAGAAATACTTCATGAGAGGACATAGTCTTCTTAAAGAAAGCAAGATACTCAGCTTCCAGTTATTGCTTCATCTTTGCAAATTCTTCTTTGGTCATAGGCCCTTCACCCTCGGCCGGTTTCTGCATCTTTTTTTGAGGACAATTAAAATTTGGTTTTGTAGGAGCAGGAGGAATAATAAGCCTTGTCTGTGGCTTCAATAGAGTAACATGTAGCCACTCAAAGTTTCGATATCACCTGGTGGGAGAAAACTCTGGGCTCTGAAATGTGGGCTGTGGAGTCTTGGTGTGACTGCCTACTCAACCTTATCTCTGTCACTGAGTGCATCAGGTGTGTCAATCTGAAGTGAGGGATCAACATTCAGGTGCACAGACACAGACCTCAGGTTGCACGGTCCTCCTGCTGTTGCAGCCACTCGGGAACCATGGTCTTGGCAATGCAGCTCTAGAGCAGATGCTGCCTGGCCTTACTTAGCACCACACAGAGACCATTGACCAGAGGACTGCGACATGGAGAGCAGCACTGATGCTCTTCCAGTGAGGTGCATGTTGACAGAGCACAGTCCCTATATTGTTGACCACAAAGCTTCTGTGTTGAGTGAGGCCCAGAACGGTATGTGTAGTCTGCCTTGCCACACGATCCACCAGATACAATGGTGCTTTGATGGTGCTTGTGATATTGATGCTGTGAAGAGCCTCAGGCAGGGCTCTAGGTGAATCATCACTCAGGCCTTCAGGATTTTTGAGCAAATCACTGTAATCACCCTCAGAAAACTATCTCCATTTTAGAGATACGTCTTAGCCTGCTACCAGACTTTCATAGAGACTGAACATTTAACTATGGGCCACCAGGTTACCATGTGACCTCAGCTGCCCTCACAACCTGCTATAATCTGGCCCCCCAAGTTATTAGGTGGCATGTGCAGTGCAGCACCGACATTGAGTGGAAGAGGTACATATGAGATTGGATTGGGCAGGCCCTGATGCTGCAAGTACCGTACATGATGTATTGCCCTAAATGCCCATGGCCCCACAGACTACGATGGAGGCAAGGAAGAGCAAGTCTAGGACACAGGAGATCTCTTATATTTTTTCTTAGTATCATTATACTCTGCAAACATGAATTAGAATGGAATTCTCATAGTATTGTCATGACCTGTGGACACCAATGGGAATTATAACACTTCAATTCAGACTTAAGACTCTTTGGGATGAATGTTTAGGTCCCTTTCCACACACCAGGTAAAGATCTGCTGAGCTTTTGATGGAAACAAAAAAAGAATATGAAATGGGTAGTGAAAGTAGATACAGTTGGCCCTCCATGTCCACAGTTTCTGCATCTTCAGATTAAACAAATGTAGACTGAAAATTGTGTCTATACTGAATATGTACTGACTATTTTTTGTCATTATTCCATAGACCATACAGTTTGCCAATCATTTACAGTGCACTGTCACTAGAGTTGACTTAAAGCATACAGGAGTATGTAGTTTATAGGCAAATACTGCAGCATTTGATGTAAGAGAATTGAACATCCATGGACTCAGGTATTCATGGAGGAATCCTAGAACCAATTCCCCTGAGATACATGATCAGTTAACACAATTGAGGACTGTCATTGTGTATGTTTGTGTACTCTCCACTCTCTATATATTGTGTTTATACTCTTCCTTCCCATTTATTAACATGAGACACTTTGCCTTTGTGCCATAGTATTTAATAATTTTAAACTTTATGCCATAGTATTTAAAATATTGGACCTCCACAACAAGAGCACTCAAGGAAACTGCTATCCTGAATAGCAAGTGGAAATCACCTCTGGTTCTCCCAGCTTGGATGGCAAAAGGCAGGGAGGAATTCACGACTCTGGGCTGGCAGGTCAGTCTCACATATGGAGCCCACATCCTGCTTGGCTTCCATTTGGTCTCCCTACTCCCTGATGATTCTCTCCTGGAAGAACTTGCACCCAACTCTCACTGCCAGGTCTGCTTCTGGGAGCCCAGCTCCAGAGTTTGCCGTGGCTTTCTGAAGCTGTGAGAAAGCGCCTCATAAAGAGCCTGTGGCCGATTGCAGTTTCCTCCAGGATTACAAGCAGACTGTGACCTGATGTCCCAACAATTCCACCTTCCTCCTCCCTGAGGCCTGGAGAGGAGTCCTGGGCTCATAAATGTGTGGGCTGCTGGGAAGGTCATCTGAACGTTTCGCCCACATCCTGCCAGGGCGCAGGAATAGGGAATAGTTCCCTCCAGAAGCATGGGCTGGCTGAGGAATCAAAGCTAAGTAGTACTCCTATGAGATGACCACCGGTCACAGAAAAGTAGTTTCAGAGTGAGGGCAGCCATGGGCCAAGCTGACCACACGGGTTTATCTTCTAACAAAGAAGGGAGCCCACGCTTGATTTATTTATATCAGAAAACATCAGAGATTTTTGATAGAAAATTCTTCACCAAAACAGGATAAAGGTAGGGGCAGGCAGGTTGCTCAGTTCCTAAAGGGTCATGCCATCTCTGGTGATGCTTGGGGACCTTTTGGCAGATGGAGGGGGAGTCCACTTGCAAAGGACGATCTTGATAGCAAGGATTGCAGCTGTAAGTCCCCAGTTGGTCCCCCTCGATGGCTTGTATGCTCTGAAGGTCCTCATGCATCTCATGGTGGCTTCCCGCAGGGACAGCCCACTGTTCACAAACCCTCTGGAGGGAGGCGAACTGGCCTGCTGTCCCCTCACCTGCTCTATTCATTATTCCTTGTTGCTCACACCTGGTGGTTGGGGATGTTCTTCATCACCTCAGAGTTGAGTGAGGCAGACAGTGGCCCCTGGTTAAAGACATGATGGACTCTGGAATTTTCAGCTTTGGCAGGCCAAGCGCTAGTTAGTCAGTTCAGTTTTTTCTCTGAAACTCTGGATATGGGCCTGATCACTCTGGGGGGTGCCATCTGTGACTTCTCCTTGGAAACTTGTTCCCCATGACATTTCACAATTCAGTGATTCACTGGGGATGACCTGATGCATGGAGAGCTAAGTACTCCAAACTCTTCTTGATTCCCTTCCTCTTCTGGATGGAGGCCATGTTCCTGCTAATGACTTGAAAACATCACCTTGTCTTTACTCTAGAGTTCTTGCCAGCATGACCCACATTGACCATGGGTCCCTTCTGTGTCCACCTCCCTACTCCTATGTAATGTAGACCATTTCCCAAGGGGTTGTCCCCTGGGGAGCTGAGTGGAGGAGGAGCTCCCGCCTCAGGAGCTCAGGAGATCCGGTAACCTGGACCCTCATCTTTCCTGGACAGTTGGGTGTTTCCCCCTCATCAGCCTCACACAGATGCAACCCCCTCTCTGGTGACAGTCTCCTATTTGAAGGAGGTCTCTCCTCAGTGCTCTTTGGGAAAGAGATTGAAAAGTTCTTAGAGCATCTAGATTTGGGGACTTCCAGGTGATCCTAAACCAGGACTTCTACCTTCATAAATATGGATCTGGAGAACGTCTGTTCACCTCTCAGGAGAAGTCCCAGTTAGATGGCACCAGAAATGCAGCTTGAGCCACACTGCCTCCCTGGGGCAGAGGAGAAGGAACCATGTTCTGAATATATTTTTATCATTTTGTCTCTTTATGTAAGGCTCAGATGAGGCGAATCAGTGATGTTCACTCAAGGCAGATGGACATTTATGCAATCCAAGACTTCTGCTTTTCAGGGTGTGTGGGTGGTTGGTATAGAAACACTTCCATGAGTTCAACAAATACACTACCAGTGTCATGCCACATTATGGACAACCACAAGAACGAGAGCCTAGTTGGAATGAGTCGTACTCCATGTAGGTATAATATGTCAAAATATGCTCTACTATCATGTATATCTAACAACAACAAAAAAATAGAGTATATACCTGTTAAAAACATGCTTTGTAATGTATACATACGAAATTACATTATATACATATTAATTTATAAAATGGCTGTTTAAATAAAGAAAAAAACAAGAATGTTGGCTAACATGAGGCAATGCCGGTACAAGGCCAGATGCAGCCCAGTGCACAGGTAGATTTCCCAGGAAGAAGAGGTTTCCAAGAGGGATACCAAGATACTCAGAAAAAACAAGGACCCTTCTTTTTGCTTTGGTTATGATGAAGATGAAATATGAAATGGTTGATGATTTTAATGAAGAGACTTTATAGTTAATTAAATGGAAGCCAAGGTGGGTTTGGGAGTCAGGGAAATTCAAGGATTAATCATGGAATAAAGCCAGCTTGCTAGGTTTCAGGATTTGTTACATGATAAGAAAGGATCCAAAGAGCAGTTAAATTGTGGTAGTGCTCTTCTAAGTGCTAAGTAGAATCAAAGAACTAAAAAATGTTGTCTGAAGAGAAGGTACTTTTTTTTGGTACTAGGGATTAAATCCAGGGGTACTTAACCACTGAGAAAAATCTCCAACCATTTTTATTTTATTTTATTTTTATTTTGAGACAGGATCTTAATAAGTTGTTCCGGGCCTTGCTAAGTTGATGACGCTGTCTTTGAACTTGCAATCTTTCTGCTTCAGCCTTCTAAGCTTAAGGAATTTTTAATCTATGGTGTGTTTTTTTTTTTTTTTTAGAGAGAGAGAGAGAGAGAGAGAGAGAGAGAGAAATTTTTTTAATATTTATTTTTTAGTTTTCAGTGAACACAACATCTTTATTTTATTTTTATGTGGTGCTGAGGATCAAACCCAGCAACCGGCGCATGCCAGGCAAGCACATTACTGCTTAAGCCACATCCCCAGCCCAAATCTATGGTTTTATAGTGAGGAGGGAATGGAACACTAGCTAGAGACTGGGGGAATCCTTATTCCACTGCATCCAACATAGTGTCTGTCTCTCTCTCTCTCTCTCTCTCTCTCTCTCTCTCTCTCTCTCTCTCTTTGTTTTCTCATCCAAAAAGTGAGATTGTTGAATAGTGAAATATTTCTGGATCTCCTAATTCTATTTCTAATTCTTTGATCAAACTTATTGTAAGTGAATAGTTACAAAGTAATTTTTCCATAACTATTTACAATTTGATCTTCCATGACTGATTCATTTAGGTGTGTGTGTGTGTGTGTGTGTGTGTGTGTGTGTGTGTGTGTCTCATTAGAATAAAGGTGTTTTTGAAAGTACCCATGAACGTTGAGCATGTTAGGTTAGCAAGGCTATGTGGATGTTCTTTGCCTCTATCATCGTTATTCTATAGGGTTGGGACCACAGATATTTAAAAATTAAATTAAACCACTAATTATTCTTTTCTGTTGGTACTAGAGATTAACCAAGATACGCTTGACCACTTAGTTACATACCCAGTCCCTTTTTTTTGTATTTTTATACAGGGTTTTACTAAATTGCTGAGAATCTCATTAAGATACTGAAGCTGACCTTGAACTCTCAATCCTCATGCCTCAGGCTCCCAAATCACTGGGATTACAGGAGTGCAACATGGAAGCCAGATAATATTCTTTGTAGTACCTAGACTATTATAAGAAGGGCATAACAGAGCTTTAAAGAAAGAAGTTCAGAAATACTTTAATTGAAATTTTTGAGAACTAGGAGAGTGGAATTCATTTTTACAAAAATAAAAGTAAAAAAATTTTTACAATTTTCAAAAAAGTAAGGTAGGTTTTGCCTAGTTTTGAAAACTCCAGACATATTGCTTATATTTTAATACCTCTTATATGACCAGCCCACATGACATTGAGAAGGGAAGGATTATGTGCTTTCTGTGGGAAGTTTCAGGAAGTTCCTGGTATGTGAACTGAAGGCGTTCACGCTGGTCCACACTGCATAAGGACCACAGCACTGGATTTTTTGTCATGTGGTTAATGATCTGCTTTCCTTAGAAAGTGGAAAGAGGAAAGAACACAGATAGGGCTTCATTTGTTCTTGGATGGAGAAAATTTTCTTTATCATTTGTTTAGTGGTATAGGAAATCACCCCTCACACAAAATGCATTTTGCTAACATTCTATAAAAATAATGCAGATGTTTGAATACCTTGTGCAAATGATGGCAGACATAGGTTTTAATGAAAAGGAGAAAAATGAACATGATTTTATGATTAACTTGACTGTAAGGACAATTTTGCTAGAAGCCTTCTATTCAAGAAGTATGAAAAGTGACATTTTCCCCCAGAGATATAAGATTCAAATCTTTCTGAAAATGTATAAGGGACTGGATATTTCATTTTATTTTTCCTAGGTGAATTTATAGTTCTTTTTTTTCTAAGAAGTTCATCTGAAATATCAAATCTCTTTCTGCTTTCCAGTCTTACTTTGGTCACAGAGGTTGGCTCAGGTTCTTGATTATCCTCAGTTTTTCAGCATTTGCTCCAATGCCAAGCAGTGGCCTTTCTCTTTGGTCTTTAGACCGTTTCAACATCACCTCACTGGATTTCACTCTTCATGTTATCCTCTGTATCTCATGGTCTAATATTAGAGTTGTGTCATCATTTTTCTTATTTTTGACCATCACTATTTTTAATATGTCCCTCAACCTTGTGTTAGATACTCAATCTCCATCACAACACTGTCGAGAGGAAGATCCTCATAAGAGGTGATGAGGTCATTAAGGGCATCACCAGAGGAGTGAATTGGGGGGGGGAGTGAGTTCCTAATGAAAGGGTAAGCCCCCACCCCTGATCTTTTCTTACCATCACACTTTCCACCATGGAATGATGCATCAAGAAAGTCCTTGCCAGATGTGAACCTTTCAACTTTGAAATCCCTACGCTTCACAATTTTCAGAAACAAATCTCTGTTCTTTATAAATCATCCATGTCAGTTATGGCATCACAAAGTGGACTAAGACAAATGTTTAGAATAAAACAATAGTTCTTCACATTCTCCCTGGTACTTCTCATTCCCTTTGCTTTATTTTTAAATTCCTCTTGAGCGGAAATTCTGTTCTTATTTGTTTATCTCTTTTGTTTTGTCTTTGAGAAACCAGATAGCTGTAGACAAGTGATGGAGTGAAGTTGTA